>NC_056741.1:1592165834-1592465834 GCF_019279795.1 Protopterus annectens
TCTCAAAACCACAGCTAGAGTGCCTTGCATACTTCCTACACAGAGGTTACCACTGCTGGACATACACAGTTTTGTCACACCCATACCAGTTGGCCAACCACCATGGCAACACCTCACAATCCGTCCAGCCTACATGACCTAGGGCCCTAATCCTTGTCACCGCACTAAACAGCACATGCTGGAGGTACAGGTTTCTATACACAAATATGCCATACCCTGGACTAAACCACCCAGCATTAACAAACAAGGCTCCTTATTAGTAGATGTCATACATACCCCTGATGAATGTTATGGAGATAGGTAATATGCCCTGTGAGTCACCTCTGTGTAACCTTTTCACAGGAGCAAGTAAAATCACATTACATGTGTCCCAAAGGGCAGGGTAGCATATGGCTAGGCTGCCCTAGGCCCAGGGCCAATAGCATAGTACCTACCTATGACACAATGCACACACACATGTACTCAGTGCAATACCAGCTATGTGACATTGAATGAGCGTGACACTGATTGTGTGCAAGGTCTGTAAAGGTGTGATAGCTTAGTGTGAGTTTGTGTCTGTCATGGTAGTTGGTGTCCTTGGTGTGAGGCCAGAGAAAGATGTGTCAGTTATCGGGATGCAAACATAGTAGATTGGCATATGATGTGCCATACTTCCCTGTGTACGACTGCGGTGTCCCATCGTAGGCAGAAGCAATACATGTATGCTCAGTAAGTGGTACTGCTGTTGAATCCAGCTCACATATGAACTGTTGTACTACCTGATGTTGTAGGCCTAAACACTACAGTATGGTGTATGTTCACATTCCCTGGTAACACTGTCTGGTGTGTTTCCTGTAGTCTGCACAGATTACATACCTCATGCATAGGTATCTGTAAGTAGGGGCACACAGTACTATAAGGTACACAGTCAATGCTCATCTGTGTTGTCATACATTTGTGTGTTGTATGTATGTGTAATGTGTGTGTAATGATGCCTGTACCATGACCACAATCACATGTGTGTTACAGGGTATGTGTGTGTACCTGTCAGCATATATACTCTGTGACAGCAGTATGCTGGCTATAGTAACAACTGTGCACATATGTCAGGTAGGGGTATGGCATCAAAGACTAGGGTGGATTACCATTGAAACTGTAAATGTGCATTGCATTTATTGCACGGGATGACAATATTCTTCATCCATTAGCTTGATACATACCCCCAGTATGAGGTTGTGCATTGTATCCCACACAGTGTGCTGAATGCTTGTGTATACTAGTTTGTTGTATGGAGTGTGGCAGGCACTGTCAGACAGTTGTGGGCTGAGCACTGATATGTGGTATTGAACATGTGTATCCCTTGATAGACAGATGCTATATATGGCAGTTAAGTGATATCAGTACATTAGAATATTAAGTGTGCCACATGATTTGCTCACATATTTTCCTTTTCCTTCCAGGGTGATGGTGCATCAGCGAAACCCACCATATACAGCAGCAGAGGATCAGGAGATCCACCAGAGCCTGGTGCAGAATTACTGTGTGCTGTTTTCCAGGACCAGCCAGAACCAGCATGAGAGGGCTGCACTATGGCAAGATCTTGTCCGTCGGGTAAATGACATAGGCATGCATAACTGGACATATGAGTAGGTACGCCATCACTGCAGTGATTTAATTAGACATGTCCAGCAGCGTGCGTCTGATATCCACAGACAACAGCTTGCCACAGGCGGTGGGCTACCTATCCACCCCCCCTTCACCAGTGTGGAGGAGCACCTCCTAAGTGTTGTGGCTCCAGGCCAACAACAGCAACATCCACAAACATGTGTCATCATGGAGGCCGGTGCCACCCAGCATGTTGAAATGGAGCATGCAGGTAACATGCCATATCTGTAGTTGACTGATCTCTGTACTGGTAGTTTATGCATGTGTGAGGGATTCCAGCGTGTAGCCCGCAAGACAATTCCCTGCGAGCTGCATCACCAAACCCAAATGGCTGCAGCGGCACATTGCCGTAGTGCAATACGGCTGAAAAGCCTAGCCACTGCAGCTGTAATCTATGTACGGGCAAAGGCAACCGTACCGGATGTTTAACGCATTCCTTATTTACATTCAAGGAATGCATTTATTTACTTATTTATTTATTTTGTTGTCAGTCTGACAACATAATAAATAAATACTTCAATAAATGCATTCCTTGAATGGAGTGACAGCAAGGCAGCCAATCCATGCTGGTGAGTGTGTAATACCAATACTATTGCTAATGACATGTGCATGTCATATGGAGGTGTAATCTGTGCACATGTAACATAACTATGCATAATGCATGCTGTGCATGTTTGCTGTGAGACTATGCATATCCCATTATTCTCAATAGCTGCCCCACTCACTTCCATGTGATAGTTTGCAAAGACTTAGCAACATTCTCTCTTACTGGCTGAACACTGCAATACTGTCATGGTGTAGTGGTTCAATACTTTCACTATGGTGCACAGTATCATGGGTTTGAGTCCCATCACTGCTTTAAATGTTCATACTGAGCAGACCAGACTGGTTAAGGGCCAGTTGGGCAACTATGAGCATGTTGCATTTTGTTCAGCTATAGCCTACTTAAACCAGGCTTGTCCGACATTGCTGTATTCACCAACTTGGGTGGACATTGCCAAACATTACTCCACATTGACCACAGTTGTACTAGTTGGTGTGTGTGATTCTGTTCATACTAGGCTATCTGCCCTAGTGCATTTATAATCCTAGCCAGAGTGTGTTTGGCTTTCAACACACATTTTAAGTGGAGTTTGCCATGACATTTTTCAAGGTTGGTATACTGTGCCTCTGTCTAACAGTGACATAGAAGTGATACCCAGGGTAAACCTACAATCTCCCATCCACTCATCAAGATTCCTCTTGAAGAAAGTCATTGAGGGACTCTGGCTAACCTGGAGTGGGGGTTTACTCTAGAGTGGGGGGAGCCTCTGGGTTATGAATCTGTCACTCCAGCATGTCGTATTTATTTCAGTACTGAGGTTCAGGTCTCTTGAGCGCGTAGCTTGATGGGATTCTGAGTTTCCAAGGTGCAGCATGTCCATTGATTCCAGGTTGGACATGGCTTTATACATCAGACACAGATTGCCTCTGGGGAGGCAGTATGCCACTGAGTGGAGCTGCAGTTTCTTTAACCGGGCAGCGAATGGCATGTGTTTGAGCCCTTTGATCTTCCTGGTGAGGTACTTTTGTGGTCTTTCCAGCTGCTGCAGATGTCTGATAAGGTACATCCCACAAGGGGCATTGTACTCAATTATGGGACTGATGAGGGATGAGTTAAGAGGCACGATGACCTCCCCTGATGTAGATGTGAATAACTTCATGATTAAGTGGGCTATATGAAAAGTTTTTCTAAACACTTTGGCCACGTGGTTATCGAATGTGAGATTGCTATCAGCTTGGGTCCCCAGGTCCCTTATCACTTCTTCCATACTTAATGGGTTACCACCTATGTGGTAATTTGTGGGTACTTAGTTTTTGACAAAAGGGAGGACTATACACTGTTTTGCGTTTAGCTTGAGGACATGGCTCTGGCACCTGTTGTCTGTTTCTATGAGGCGAAGTAATGCACAAAAAACCAAAGACAAGCAAAGAATAATCCACGACCTTGAAGAAAGGAACCGGAACTCTGCTAAAGTCCACAAGGCTGTATTTTTATTTCTGAAGTATTCCAAAAGTCACAGATAAAATCACACAAGCGCTTTCGCTCAGGCAATCCTGAGCTTTATCAAGTGAAAACAAATTGCAGTGTGCAGTAACCTCCATTAAATAGCCTGGCAATTATACAATTAATTAATTAGTAAATCTAGTACTAAGGTGTGGTGCTTTAGAGTTGGGTGTTAAAAATTTAGTCATTATATCAACTCAAAAAGAAATGTTTGCAATAACATATGCACTTGAATAAAAATGACTAACCATAAAAAACATTTTAAAATGCCAGTTTCCTAGGTTTCAGAACATAAAAGTCTGAAGTCTGATTGGGGTTGTAGATTGTTAAAGAATATGCTTAAAGATGTGTTTAGATTGTCAGTGAATTGTTAAAATTTTTTTTTTTTTTTTTTTTTCATTATTACTTTACACTGATAAAAACATGTAATAAAATATGCGTGAGATATTTTTAATGCCCATCCATATAACATTTCATATAGAATTTGATTTATTAGTTTATTTATTACATGTTTTTATCAGTGTAAAGTAATAATGAGAAAAAAAAAAAAAAAAAATTTTTAACAATTCACTGACAATCTAAACACATCTTTAAGCATATTCTTTAACAATCTACAACCCCAATCAGACTTCAGACTTTTATGTTCTGAAACCTAGGAAACTGGCATTTTAAAATGTTTTTTATGGTTAGTCATTTTTATTTAAGTGCATATGTTATTGCAAACATTTCTTTTTTTGAGTTGATATAATGACTAACTTTTTTAACACCCAACTCTAAAGCACCACACCTTAGTACTAGATTTACTAATTAATTAATTGTATAATTGCCAGGCTATTTAATGGAGGTTACTGCACACTGCAATTTGTTTTCACTTGATAAAGCTCAGGATTGCCTGAGCGAAAGCGCGTGTGTGATTTTATCTGTGACTTTTGGAATACTTCAGAAATAAAAATACAGCCTTGTGGACTTTAGCAGATTTCCGGTTCCTTTCTTCAAGGTCGTGGATTATTCTTTGTTTCTATGAGGCCCTTTTGTAGGATGCTTGTGTCAGCTGGAGGGTCGATTATGGCACAGAGTTTGCAGTCATCTGCAAACTTGTTCACCATCAGTCCTTCTGTGTTGGGCTGTACCTCTGAGAAAGATATACCAAACAAGGGAGGTCCCAGGACTGAGCCTTGTGGGATGTCACTTGTAGCTGGTTTGGGGTCTGACATGGCTCCAGCATTTCTGACCATGTGGGTTCTGTCCTTGAGCCAGTTTGCAACCCATCTAGTGACATAGGGGTTTATATTGAAGCTGGTGATCTTATCTATGATGACCAAGTGGGGTACTGTATGGAAGGCTTTTGCGAGGTCCAGGTAGGCTGTGTGGACCACCTTCCCCTCGTCAATGGCCTTGGTGACTGTTTCTAATGACTCAACCAGGTTTAAGAGGCAGGATCTGCCCTTGACAAAGCCAAACTGGGTAGGATCCAGTGTCTGTAGGTCCCCAATATGTTTATTTCTGAGGTCCATGATGACCTTTCCATAGCTTTGCAGACCAAAGTAGTCAGGCTTCTGGGGCGATAGTTTGCAGTATCCCTTGAGGCACCACCTTTGTGGAGAGGGACCACTGTTGTTGTACACTGCTCTTTGGGTACATATCCTGTGGTAAGGCTGAGATTGAACAGTGGTTTTATGTTTGTGTTCAATTCTTCTTGGGGTTCATGTTGGACACAGTCCAGGACACCGTCTGGTCCCATTGATGCTGTGTGTTTTGCTTTGGAGAGGCTGGCTGTTACCTGAGCATCTGCGATGTCAGGGGGCCAGCACTCTGCTGGGATAGATATTTGCCCTTTTGGTGGGGGGGGGGAGTTTGCACTGAACCTGTCAGCTCAGATGTTGGCAATGTCTGTGGGTTGGTGTATTGTTTGTCATTTTGGACTACTTCTGAGCATATCTGGGGATTTCCACACAGGTTCCTACCATAAGTAAATAATGCCTTGTGATTATCCTTGGTGTCCTGTACAATTTTTATCTCAAAGATGGCCTTAGACGATCTTATGTGTGGCCATAGTTTTTCAATAATGCTGATCAGAGATACCTTCCCTTTTTGGGATTTTGATCTATCATATAATAGCTTCCTCCTTGTATTGTATGGTTTGTTTATGGCTGGGGTCCACCGGACAGGATGCCTGGCTTTGGAGGATTGGGTCTTGGTTTTATTTGGGATTGCATGATCCATGCATTCCTGACGGTGGTCATAGAATGCGTTTATAAAGGGTTATGAGGTCTGGGCCATATTTTCCACAGACACAGGGGCTGTGAAGGATTCCACCTCAGTTTTGAGGAGTATGACATTTGCTTTAGTGAATAATTTTCACTGTGTTTTTCTGGCCATGGACTGGGATCGGGATGTGAATATCCAGTGAGATTACTCTCTGGTCTGATCTTACCAGTGAGGGATACACTTCTGGTCTTAGGCATAGAGTCCCCATGTCGATGATGATCAGGTCCAGTATTTTTCCCCTGTTGTGGGAGTGGTAGCAAGTTGTTCCATAGCATTTTGGTTTATAAATTCTGGGAACCTTTGGGCTAGGGTGTTGGGGCTAGGGTAATGCTCCCAGTCTATGTTTGGGTAGTTGAAGTCACCCAATATAATGGTGTTTGGGGAGACCTTCATATTTTCATGTGTTCTCCAGTCAGCCAAGTGTGGTTCCTGGGTTTAGGAGGGTGGTCTGTAGCAGGCTGTGAACTGGAAGGCGGTTTTAGCCACTGTTAGTTGCACATGGATAGTCTCCGATGTTTCATGCTGTGCCACCAACCTGAGGGTGTGGGTATCTTTGACAAATATTGATACTCACCCTCCTTTTGTAGTTTGTTCCATGTTTTGCAGCTGTAAAGCATGGTATGAGGTGTAACCTGTTAATGCTAGGGTGCTCTTGGGAGCCTTGAACCATCAACATTCTCCATGCTGAGGAGAGTTTGGAGTGCATGCATCTTGTAGTTTAGACTTCTGGCATTGAGTAACATTACTTATAGTTTCTTATCCCTTGTGATACTTAAGGAGGTGGGTTTGTGTTTTGAGCCTTACCTACAAAAGGCGCTATGGGGGTGACAAGAGCCTTTGGCAATATACAAAACAACAGGCGATAGGTGAAATCCATCCCTAGTGAAGCATCATGTCTTGTCGAGCATGTCATCCCAGGCTGACAGGCATTGTATCCCCTTTCACTGACACCAATACCTAAGCCAATTGTTGTAATTGATCATCTTGTCTTCATATTGTGGCCTCATGTTTGGTGAGGGTAGGATGATACTCAAGGTCATCAAGTTTGCATATACTACATGGTGGTAAATGCTGTTTAGCACTACCTTACATTGCTTAACACATGGCAATCATGTCTCAGGTGGTGCTGCAGAGCTGCCTATGTCAGATGCACATACTGCACTCCCTATACATGTTTGGAAACCGGTAGTGTCAAGTTAGGTATCCCTTTTACTATATGTGCAAGTCAGAGAGAGGTATCATTTCCAGGGTTCCTACTGAGCCAGCATATGTGCTATGCATTGCCTCTTTGCCAAGGCCAAGGCATACTGGGCACGCCTCCTTCTGCCTAGTGGGGCAGGCTCAGGTTGTTCCTCCTCTGAGTCACGCTCTGCCTGTGATGGCCTTGGCACTGGTGGGGGGCTGTTTGTCCCAGGCCTATGCTGGTCCTGCTGCAGCTGTTTTTGCAGAATCATATTATGTAGCATAGCACATACCATGATAATTTGGGTACATGTAGTTGGTGAGTATTGCAAGGCTCCACCAGATGTGTCCAGGCACCGGAACCGTGACTTGAACAACCCAAACACACGCTCAATTACATTTTGTGTTTTTGCGTGTGCCTCATTATGGTGTTCCTGTTCAGGTGTGTGTGCGTTTCTGATGGGTGTCATCAGCCATGGCTCCAGTGCATAGCCAGCATCCCCCACTAAGTGACCATGTGGGATGTCCCCATTGGCAAATGTCTGGTACAGCTGCGTCAGATGCCAGATATGGGAATCATGGTAGCTTCCAGGGCAGCCAGCACACACATTCATTATTATGCCCTGGGCATCACACACACGACCTGGCAGTTGATGGAGGGGAAGCCTTTGTGGTTAATGTAGGCCCTACCCCACTCACCGGCTGGTGCTTTGATGCGTATATGCGTGCAGTCTATTGCACCCACTACCTCAGGGTATTCTGCTATTTGCTGGAAGAGACGCATATTGCTGGCCAATACCTCATGGGAATTGGGGAAATATACATGATCACCGACATATGCTGACATGGCATCCAGGAACTGGTGCAGTATCCTGGATGCTGATGCCTGTGATATCCCCATCATATCACCAGTTGGTCTCTGAAAGGTACCTGTTACTAGTATTCTTAGGCCAACACATACCTTGGTTTCCACTGGGATGGGTTCCCCTCTGTTGGTTCTGTGTGTGAGGCGTGGGCTGCACAGCTCAACTATTTGCTACAGGAGGTCTCTGGGCCTGTACACTCTTTTCCTTCTCCTCACTGTGGGTTGTCCGGCAGCATTTGCATTGTCACCACCCTCAGCATGTTGCATATGTCACCTTATAACAGCAATTGCAGGCCCTAGCATTTTTTGTCTGAGTGTAGCTTTTTCAGTTTTCACTTCTAGTAGCTTACTCCAGTGTTGCAGTGTCTCTTGAGAGAAACAAACTGCACTGTTGTTTGCAGAGTTTTAAGTGCTGGGCTGGGCTAGTGTTCTGCCTGTGTAATTGCCTGATTCTGATTGTTTGCACCTGCTAGCTCTACTAGTATTCCCTGGTAGCTTCCAACTATTTGTTGTGCTTCCTTTTTCCCTTTCTGTTTCCTCGGGCGAGCAACGTGCATACAAGTGGAAACACGCTCACAGCAGCTAACACGTGCTCACACATGCTTACACGGACTAAAACTTGCTTATTCGGGTTAAAACGTGCGCACACCAATGCAAACATGCTTACAGGTCTTCCAACAGCCTTATACATGCTTACTCCAGCTTAAACACGCGCACTCACGCTTCCACGCACGCACTCTGTCTTACTCGAGTTTACAGGCGTGCACACACGCGCATACCCGCTCAGCAAGAAACTTTGGTGTTATCCACAGTATACACCTTCCATTTCTTGGCTTTACCTGGCCTACCTGTTAACACACCTCTTTCCATGATGTCTAACTGACAGCTAACACATGCCACTGTGCTCCAATGAGCTTCATTACTTTCATACATACCCCCCTTGTGATGTCACCTATCTCCTACTCTGTTCCTCCCCATATCCTACTCCTACACTCCACTGACTGTGCTCATTTGCTATGTAAAAGTGTGATTCACTATCCTAACACTCATTTACATAGGATTGCCTACTAATGCTTAGTTACATGTCTTAGACTGGGCTTTTCCCTTAGCAACCCCTACTCGGTGGCCATGTTGTCTTCAGCCTGCTATTCCCTTACATTGTCATTTAACAATTTTCATAAATTCCACGTTTGTGGCTTTTATTGTCTAATTTTATGATTTTTATAGCGCACCCCGTTTGCGCGGCACTGCACTACGCTTAAACATCGGAAATCGCCGAAAATAAATCTTTTTATTTTAATTTTGCATCTGGGAAACTTTCCAATGGCCGTATATTTGGCCATTGGCATGCTTCCTCAACCATATGCAACCTTTATTTGGAGCTGACAAGGCTCCATTGTGCTATTTGCAGAACGGTACTCAGTTGTCAACTGAGTACATTTCTGCAGCTAACACGTCTCCTACTCGAACAGGTTTGTGCTTCCTGGATCCCAAATTTACCTCATTTGCATGCCTTTCGGCTGCAAGTGAGGTAATTTGCATATCCCAGCCCTGTCCGTGTAGGAGACATTTTAGGAGATCTCTTACACGCCCCTAGAGGCTGTTCCTGGATCGCTCGTCGGACATGATGGCTGCATGGAGTCTTACTCTATTCGTAGACTCCATGCAAGCCATCGTGAATCCGGTCCCAAATCTTTACAGTCTTGCAAAGTGTCACAGATTACTGCATGAATGTGCAAACTGCCTTTGTGACTGTTTGAAATATTCTGATTCAATGGCTGTTCAGCACTATCAGATTTACTCTGACCACTGACTTTACTTCTGCTGCTACCTATACTATCCAGCAAATCACCCTGTAACTGCTCAATAGAAATCCATTTAAATATACAAGTGTCTTACAAACAATACCATCCAGTATGTTTGATTAATGTGCTTTTTGAAGGGACTACTTGAAAAATTAATTCTATATTTTCAGCATTTGTACTCATAGTCGAGCAAAATCTGTCCAACAAACTGCCTTGAATATATCAAAAGTGTATATGGAAACTTGTATATATTATTTCAGATTCAGTATATTAAACATAGATTCAGAGAATGAAGTGTATTCTGCACCAATTCCCAATTTAAATAATATATTCTTGTCTATAGCCATAATATATTCTGACCAAAAAGCAGTACTACCTTCACAATATGCAACTTAACAGTGCCAAAAGCATTTCTTCTTTATTCCATCCCTTTGCTTTTAATACATGCAATTTTTACTGCAACACACCTCTTAGCAAAATGACAGTAACCTCACATAGCCAATACAATTGATTATCAATGTCCTCTTATTTGGTTACTTTTTCAAAGAGGCAGGACCTTCCATTGACAAAAAAAAACAGATAAATGAGGTCTGAGATAATATGCTCCAAAGCTTTATAGTGAGTGTAATAGGTCTGTAGTTACCAGGGTCCAGGGTTCATTTGAGAATGCAGCACTTAAAAGCTGATGGTATAATTTATTATAAACTGCTGCTGTATGCTAAAAGACAAAAAGATAGCCTCTCTGATCAGCTTATTGGTCAAGCCTACTGTAGCTAGTTAGGTATAGTTTCACTTCTTTGACCACTTTTGTGCAAAGTGCAAATAGTGTACTTTGTAAGAAGAAAATACAGAATCTCAGTTCCAGAAAGTGAAGCAGCACAGTTGTGCAAGATATATGACTGATGCATCACAGAGTTTCATTCTCAAGTTCAGTTCCAGCCATAGCACCTTTTGTTTAGAGTCAACATGCTCTCCTTAAATCCACGATGGTATTTGGCTGGGCTTTCTCTTTCATCTCACATCTCAAAGATTTGCTAAAAGACAAATTAAAAATTCTATAAACTGCCCATAGGTGTATAAACTTTGCTGTTTTGATACAGCATCCAGAAAAGATTCTCTACCTTCTGCCCACTGCTTGCCAGGAAAGGCTCTAACTAAAAATAAAATAAAGTGGGTAATTGAAAATGAATGAAGAATAAAGGAGTTCCAGTTTGTCCCTGCACACATTCATCCCTAGCTGAATATTTTGTTAATGATACAAAGTGAAAATACAAACTTTACAACTCTTGAGGGGGAATACATATCAGTACCATATTTGCCCCAAGTCTTGCAGAATGTATCTTAATGTTTATGAGTCTTCAGATGTGCAATATAAGCAGATGCTTTTCCATTTTAGTTAATTTACATCTTACAGGTGAGACTCAAAGGTTCCCAGATTTATAAGATTTAACAAACTTTTTTTTATCTAACAGTACCTGAAATAAAGATTATATATGTTTTACAATGGCAGTGAAACAAATAAAAAGACCCTCTTGCTTGACTAATAGCATTTCTTATTAGTGAGTGCTTTCATTGTGGAAATTTGTGATATTTTACAGTTTTTTGAGAACTTTTGTGCTTCTTTCCAGAAAACATTGTCTCTATATTTCAAGGAAAATGTAATTTCCTCTTTACAATACAATTCAAATCAGATGCAGGAATTTTATTAAAAGAACATTGTTTCTCAAATGATTTGTAGTTTGTAGGTGTACTTTGTCCCATGGGGTTTTCTTGTCACTTTTACATTATGCATAATGCAAGGTGTATTACTGCCTTGACATTCTGGGGTACAAAACTTGCAATGTCTACTGGCCTCTAACCAGTGGAAAAATCAGTAGTTTAGTCCAACATACTTCTGGCAAATTATTAGATCAGGAATTGTATTTTTCTTTTCATTCTTTTTTCATGATCATTATTTCTAATTGTTTCAGCCTTTCCATCTGTCTGAGCAGTTTTTTTCCCATAGGAATTTGCAACATTACTGCTGCCACATTTATATCTTTTTAGTCTTTAGTCTCAGACTTTTACATATGGGGTGGTAATTATTGTAAAGGAATTATTTACAGAAAAGGTCTATAACCTTTAAATATTTTTTACTTATGAAACCAATTTTTTTTCAGATCTATACATAATGATGTTTGAATGTTATTCATTCCTGCTGAAGTTTAAGTACCTTCCCAGCCACTGTTCTCTACACGCTTTAGTGATTAAATGTTATTTCTCATCACAGGCCTTCTGAAGCACCACTCCCACCCTTTGAAATATGCTTGGCTTTTACCACCCACAAGCCAAGACCTCAATGTTAAAACATGGCCCGTGTGCACTTTAAAGCTGATTCACAGATCCAATGCCCAGTTTTCTTCAGCTTCAAGCCTCTTTGCTTTACTGTATCAACTTAACAAGACATATATCTCCCTAGACTACAAATCATTATTTATATTGAGTGCACCTTTTTATGTGAATTGTGCAGCAGTGTGCAAAAGCAGAGGTATGTCAGTGCACAGTAACAGTCATGCAGTATCATTCTTCCAAAAACTACCTCACCATGCTTAACAATCCAGACCATGTCATTAGTTACAGTAGTGTAACACATGTAGCATCCCACTCAACTGTCATTGCCTTCCCCAGGAAATATAGCTATGACATTACTATACCAAATCTTGACCTCACTGGTTTCTGCCTTTAATATAAATACCTGTCAGGGCTGTCTCTTTCTCTCCATCTGTAATCAGCAATGGTTTACAGCTGAATGTACTAAGGCCACACAACAGTCTATTGCTAGGGCCAAACAATGTCAGAGAATAGCAAGGCAGCATTAGCCAATGGTCAACAATGCCTCCTCTGCACAAGTCAGTTCCAAGTAACAGCAAAGACAACACTAGCCAGTGGAAATAATCTCCACCCTCATATCTGCTTGTCAGTGGCAGCCAGTGTCAGACAGCAGTATAAACACCATCAGCCACAGAAAGCAATATCTACCCTCAATTTCACCTGTCAGTACCAGATAGTTAAGGCAGCATTAAGCAGTGGGAAACAGAAGCCATCCCCCAACTCTTGATAGTCAGTTTTGTATTACAGATAGAGCCAGCAAACAGGTAAAAGAAATGGATAACATTCAAACTATAGAATAAGGAATAGAAAATAAATAAGAAACAAGGTTCTAACCAGACAAACTGCAAGCAACAAGACTGAATTCTAGCCTCCTTGGAACTCATGATAAGGCAGTTTGTCCTGAGAATGGAATCAGTGGGTCAGTATGGCTCTGACTACATCTCTGAATGAACCGAGGGAGGTCAGATATGTAAAGAAAGAAAATGGCACAGCAAAAGTAAGGATATTCTTAAACCATTTACAGAGCAGAAGGGCATTTACTTGATTAAAGAAGATGCATTCAGCATTACATCTGACCTAGGGGACAACTCAATCCAAAAGAAGTGAATAAAATCAAAATATTGATGTTTTGCTGTTTCTGCTTCAGAAGGATTTTAACTCATTCACACCAATAGTCGTCTGGAGGTTTGTACTCACTTCCAGTGACAACTTGATTTTTTAAAACTTCTTTATTGAAGTATCACTTGCGACACTGGCAAACTTAAATGTATATAAAAGTAATCAAACCATATTAACAAGTTTGCATTTACAAACATTATACAACACATATATTGTTATATATCATGTAATCAAAGCAACATTGCATAAATTGTTCAGTTCCTGCCTTCACTTAAACCTCATTCCTGATCCAAAACATTTTTCTGTGTGCATTGTTCCCACAATTTCCATTTTTTCTATGTAATTTATTCCAACCCTTTTCTAAGAATCCCACTTCCTGATATTTTATCTCTGTTACAATATTCACTAATTCAAGTATAGTTGGTTTAGATTTTCATTTTCTAGTAATTACTTTTTGGCAGCCACCAGAATTAAACTTAACAAGGCCTTACTATATGTCTGTGCAATTCAGATCCTGTATCCCACCTCAAAAAAACAATTGCTTTAGTTACACTCATTTGCTCACCCAGTATTCCTGACAGAGTACTCTGCAGGGAATTTTTAAAGTCTAATAACCACTTAGAAGGATGTATAAAAGTAAAAGCAAATAAAGCACACCACCGAACAGTCCAAGAAAGGTACCAGCCAAGTCAAGACAAAAGTACTAATTTAATTGAGCACTTTCATTTGTTATTCCTTTTTTGGGTTGTCTCAAACTGTACCTCCCAGTTTGCATTTTTGGTGGGGTGCTTTGCTTTTAATTTTTTAAGTCTGCCAGCTCATTACACTCTGAGAACATATGCTCCCAGGTACCTCTTTCTTCCTCATTAAACCTCTATCATTTGATGTCTACTAGACAAAAAATTCTTTGGAGTCTGCTTGGGGTATAAAAGTATCTATGCAAACAATTCCAAGCAAAAATCCTAAATCTTCTAGATTTTGTTCCATATTTGGGAGCCATACATTTGTCATCCCATTGTGTCTTTTTGAATTGCATATCTAATCTCTCTTCCCAATCTTTTCTGCCATGTTCAGAAAGATTCTTATAGTTCATAGGTTCATAGGTGTGTACTAGGCTAATGGCTCTGGAGCCTTTACAAGCCTAGCCCATTGGATTACCCTGGCATTGTGCCACCTGACCCTAGTTTCCAAAGCCTCTGTCGAATAGAGCCACTGGAGTGATCCCCAGGGGTGAATTTTCTATTTCCCATCTACTCATCAAGATTTATTTTGAAGAAGGCCAGTGAGGTGCTCTGTTTGACATGTATGGGAAGTCTATTCCATAGCATGGGCTGTCTCTGGGTTATGAACCTGTCTCTCCAGCACGTTCTGTTGATTGTGGTAATGAGGTTGAGGTCTCTGGAGCATGTGGTGTGGAGGGATTGGGATTTCTTTAGATGTAGCATTTCTAACAGAGCTGGGTCAGACATGGCATGATAAGTCAAGCAGAGATCACCTCTAAGTAGGCGATATGAGACAGAGAATAGTTGGAGTTTTTTGAGTTTGTCCATATAGGACAAGTGTTTAAGGACTAGGATCCTCTTTGTAAGGTACTTTTGCGGCCTCTCCAGTTGTTGCAGGTGTCTAGTGAGGTACATACCAAATGGGGCATTGTACTCGATGATTGGCCTAATGAGGGAAGAGTAGAGGGAGACAATGACCTCTTTCTTCCTGGATCCAAAACTCTTAGTAATGAGATGTACCACATAGAAGGACTTTCTGACCACAGTGGCAGTGTGGTGGTCAAAAGAGAGGTTGCTATCAACCTGTGTTCCTAGATTTCTTATAAAGCCTTCTGTGTTCAGTGGACTACCATTATGTGGTAGTTCATGGGAACTGGGTTGTTCCCAAAGGGGATGACGGCACTTTTTTTGGCATTGAGCTTAAAGCCATGGTTCTGACACCAGCTGTTAGTCTCAGTGAGGCCTTTCTGTAGGATATCAACATCACTTGGAGAGTTAATAATGGCATCCAACTTGTAGTCGTCTGTGAACTTTGTCAGCCAGAGTCCCTACATGTTGGACTGGACTTCTGAGAAGTAGATACCAAACAGAAGAGGACCCAGGACTGATCCCTGTGGGATTCCACTCGTGACTGGTTGGCAGTCTGACTTGGAGTCAGCTACTTTCACACTGTGGGTTCTATCTGTGAGCCAGTTTGCAACCCACCTAGTGATATAGGGGTTGATACCTAGCTTACTGAGTTTTTCTATGATTCCCGAGTGTGGAATGGTATCAAAGGCCTCGGCCAGATCAAGGTAGGCTGTATGAACCACCTTGCCTTCATCCGCAGCTCTGGTGACTGACTCAAAGAAGTCAACCAAGTTGAGCAGGCATGATCTACCCTTCACAAAACCAAACTGTGTGGGATCCAGAGTTTGGAGATTCCCTATTTCCTTTTATATTAGGTCCATGATGATGAGTTCCATAGTTTTGCATATCAGACTTGTCAAGCTAATGGGGTGATAGTTTCCAGTGTCTGTAGTCGCTCCTCCTTTGTGAAGAGGGATGACTGTAGCAGTGAGCCATTCGGTAGGGACAAAGCCTGAGGTGAGGCTGTGACTGAACAGGGCACACAGGTGAGATGCCATTTCACTCTGTAGTTCATGTAGAACACCGCCAGGGATATTGTCAGATCCCATACAGGCTGTATTCTTGGCTTTAGACAGTGCTGTTTTAATCTGTGCAACAGTAATACTGGGTGCTTGGCAATCTACTGGTATTGTGATTGGTCCTTTGGGGGGGGGGGGGTTGGCACTGAATCTGTCAGCCAGTATATTGTCAATATCTGTTGGCTCGGTATAAGAGGTACCATTGTGCAGTAGCTCAGAGCAAATCTGGGTATTGTCATGGAGGTTCTTTACATAACTAGAGAAGGCCTTGTGGTTGTCTTTATTATCTGCTGCAATTCTGTTTTCATAGCTAGCTTTAGAGGATTTTATGAGGGATCTCAACTTTTTCTTGAGGCTGATAAAGGAGTTTTTCCAGTCTTGGGACTTCACCTTATTCCACATCAGTTTCCTCCTTCTGTTGTAGAGCTTGTTTATGGCAGGGGACCACCAGATTGGCTTCCTTTTTTTGGAGGAGAGCATCTTGGTTCTATTGGGTATGACGAAATCCATGCATTTGTGTACACGTTCATACAGCATTGGTTTATGATTCGGCGGTCATGCAACTATTCTCCATTTGCATGGATGCTGTGAAGTTAGCCACCTCTGTTCTTAGGAGCCCAAAGTTAGCTTTGGAGAAGTTTTTCATGGTGGTTACCTTTGCGGGGGGGGGGGGTGGATTTCCAAGGTATTAGTTTGTGGTCGGATCTAGCCAGGGAGGAGTTGTCTATTGGTGTAGAGCAACGGTCACTCATGTTAGTAATGACCAGGTCAAGGATGTTGCTACCTCTAGTAGGGGTAAGTACGAGCTGGTCCAGGGCATTGGAATTAATGAATTCCAGGAAATATTGGGCAAGTGTATTGGCACATGAATAGTTTTCCCAGTTAATTGAGGGGTAGTTGAAGTCACCCAGTATGAGTGTGTTAGGTTGGACCCTATTATTCTCCAAGGTGCTTAGGAATGTGAAGTGAATGTCTTAGGACATGGTTGGGGGACCTATAACAGGTCTTACCCAATGTTAGCTATGGTTTACCTTTATAACCGTGATTTGCAGAAGGGCGAGTGCTCATATGAGTGACTCTAATCCACAAAACTAACAATGTCGACACACCTACATGTTCAAAATACAGCAAATCAAACAGCAGATTTGCTGTTTTTCAAACATAAAAATCAAAGTAAAAAAAACAAAGTGTAAAGCAGGGGGGGGGGCTAGCCATCCTGAACCCCCACACCCCCCTACTTTATTATTCTAACTCCGAGATCGCACTACAGTGGGGAAAGGAACCATTTCCTGATCCCCACTTTAGTGAATGTGCAATGAGCGAATCTCACTGTGCATTCGCTCATTGCACATTCGCCCCTTTTTCTGTTTGGTGTTTGTATATCTTGCAGACTGCCTTTCGGGTATGTGCAGTTCGCCCTTCTGCAAATCACGGTTATAAAGGTAAACTGTTAGCTGCACCTGAAATATCTCTGATGCATTAAGTTGAGCTACTAGAATGGAGATATGTGCATCCTTTATGAATATGGAAACACCACCGCCTTTGGAGCCTCGATCCAAGTTCTGGGGCTGAAAGGTGTGGAATGAGTTATAGCCTGGTAGTGCAGGGGTGCTTTCTACTGCCTTGAACCAGGTCTCTGTTACAGCACAAATGTCTATGTTCTCCATTTTAAGGAGTGCTTCGAGTGAGTGCATTTTGAGATTTAGACTTCTAGCATTGAGCAGCATCCCTCAGATTGCATTTGTTTGTAGCTGTTACGTTGGTAATTTTGTCATTGGAACACCACCTAAAAAAGGCACTATATGGGTGGCAAGAGCCTTGGCCAGTAGTATCCGGAAGCCCAGGGATGACAGTTGCAGGCCATCTCTGGCAAAGGATCGAAGTCTATCAATCATGTCATCCCAGGCAGACAGATACTGGATCCCCTTAGAATGAGACAAGAAACTTAGCCAATTGTTGAAATCAATCATTTTCTGCTTCTACTGTGGTATCATTCTGGGTGATGGTAGGATGCTGCTTAGGGCTAGGATCGTACCCACCTGGGCTACATAATCCGAGAGCTCCTCCATGTCTCTTTTCATGTAGTCCAGGGAGGTATGTCTCAGGTCATTCACACTCACATGTACAATGACAGAGTCATATTTGTACCTGTTGTTGAGGGACCTGAGTGTGTGCGTTATGTGGCAGATCCTGGCACCTGACAGGCAGCTGAAAGTTACTTTCTTCTTATTCAGCCTAGTGAGTGAGACATCAGTGTGCCTCACTATTGAGTCACCTATGCTAGTGTGTTGGGCATGCTGTTTTGCCTTAGGGGCTTTGGTTGGTGTGCAATATTTTATATTCACTGAGTACCAAAGAAGTTATCAGGGACCTGGGGACCCAGGTTGATAGTAGTCTGTCATCTTGCAGAAGACTCCCTATGCTTTGGAATAAAATCCATGCTCTACTAATCATCCTTTTTTAACAGTAGCTTCTGTTCTAGATTCAATTAAAAACTCAACTAGTGCTGGTTTTTCATTAGGGATTTCCCTATCCCATTTTTTGTCTACACTTTGGTATCAACCCCTGATAGGGAAACAATCAGTAGCCTGTAATCCGGATATTTTCTTGGCCTCTTTCCATTTTATTAACTTTCCCTCTCTAATTATTTGTTTCCAATACCTTGGTTCCTTTGCCAGCTCCCTCCAGTAAATTCTGCACCATCTTGCCTATTCTTTGTATCCCTAATTGCACTCATTCCTATCAACATAATCTTTCTCACTTTCTGTGTTGCCTTAGTTTTTAGTATACTTTCTGCTACTTTATGAATATAATATCCTATATGATTATTGTTATTCTCTTTAAGGAGTCACTTCCAAAATCTCATTCCTTCCTTATTTATTATATTATCCCCGTTTTGTCATTATCCATTTACACTTTGAATTGTTGCTTTTGGCTTGTGTTATGTATAAAGAGTCTTAACTGTGTTGCTCTAAAACATCCCTTCAAATCAGGGAACCCTAAACAATCTTCTTCTATTGGGAGGATCAACATATCCCAGTTAACTCTTCCCCTCCAAATAACATCCTTCAGCTCTTTATTAATTACTGTCTACAATTTCTCCTCTGGTTGATAAAAATATGCCTTACCTGTGTATAAAACTAAAGGGACTAAAAACATTTTTTACTGCTTGTATCTTGCTATCCATATCCATAGGCAACAGCTTCCACTTTCTCAGTTTATGTATTATTTTTGTTTAGTTTCTTCCCCCATTTCCTAACTTCCACAACAGAATCTTTTTTAATCTATACTCCTAAATACTTCATTTGATCATGCCCCCATAAACATAGGTATTGCTGAACCAGTTCATGCGTGAGTATATCCTTTATAGCTATAGCCTTCATTAATTTTATATCCTTAAAAAAAAAACAGAAAACTGTCTCAGAATGTTTACAACACTTAGACGTCCTTTTCTGGTTCCATCAAGTACAAAATGATATAATTTGCAAATAAAGCCAACTTTTCTTGATAACCATGCCAATTATATTGCTGAATTTCTGAGTCCCTTATTTTCTTTGCCAGTGGTTCTAAATATAAAGCAAATAACAAAGGGGAAAGTAGACAACCCTGTCTTGTTCCTCTGCTCAGACACAACTTATCAGAGAAGAACATTCCCACTTAGATTTTTTGCCTCTGATTCCTCATATATCCTTCTAATTAACCTTATTACTGTATCAAGAAATGTAAATGCCCTGTTCATAAAATCCCAGCTTACTCTGATGAATGTTTTTTCTCTATCAAGACCCACCAATAACAGTGGTATTTTTTTTTTCAGTTTGCTTCCCTCTGGATCATCGGTTTTATATAAATGTTGTCAAATGTTTGCCTCAGTAACCCCACAAGCTCCACTTAGTGTCAGCAGCATTCAGTTTGGCTATCTCTGAGCTTTCATATGATGCTATGCAGTTCTGTCTGTGTTACTTGAGTGCTGAGATATTTAGAAAAAACATGAAACTTGAAAAAATATAAATAGTATACAAACAATAATTAATAATTTATTTGGCAGTGCTAGACCGAGGTGAAATATCAGTGCAGTTGTGTTGCCCAACATGTCTTTCAGATGAAATCATTAAATACTTTTTTGTAGTATGGTTTTGGAATTATTAGTGCAAATGTAAGCATGCTATATTAAATCCCTAGCAACATCAGTAAGATGTAACCGCAGAAAACACCTGGAGATGTCATTAGGCTGTAATGAGGCAGAGGGTGTAAAAATCATACCCCCACCATTTTCTAAGTGAAGTTGTGCCTCTACACTTAAAACAGAAAGCATAACCAAATATCACACCCAATAAATGAAAAGTTTACTAACCAAGTTGTGTACATTATTTGGAGCAGGCCCACAAACAAAGAGCAGTGTTGTAGTGAGCAGTGTGTGAATAAGTGTCTCCATTAATGCACAATAGTAGCTTATTTACTGGTCTCTTTGGGCAGAAGTGCACAAAATATATCACTTTGGACAGAAGTTTAGGTGGTAAAGAGTTGTGACAGAATTTCTCAAGGAGCTGTCTTGCTCCTGGAATGCACAATTTTTTTTTATAGTGCTTTGTGAACTTTAACATGGAAATCCCGGTCATGACCGTATGTGTTAGTACTATACTGTGATACTATACTGTGACATTTACAAGAAACAGTTGATCTAAGATAATAGGTCAAGTGAAAGCTGGATGAGCTGTCATATTAGTCAACACAGGTGGGCATTAGTAAAATAAACATAATAGGATTTCTTTGTTGAGAAGCAGCCCCTTTACCCACCATGGAGGGCACTGTATGTCCTGCACCTGGGTACTTTTCAGCTAGGCATTTGTTCCAGTAACCCACTTTCCTGCTAACAGGGTAGCTATTTTAGTGTAATGATTAGGCTGACCCACACCACAATATCATCACATTTGCCATAAGAGAAATTAATCAGGTAGCTTTGTATTCTTTAACTGCTGTTTATTAAATATATATAATTAATAATGGGTCCCATTCAGAAGACTGACTTCTCAGAAAGTCAAACTTCATATGGTCGAAGCCATAATGATCAGGTTTCCGAAATGTCAAAGTTTTTGCATGGAGATTGTGAAACAGTGGGGATTGGGGAATTTACCTTTTTCTTCCCTGTTGTAACGTGTTCTGAGAAACAGCATATATAATATGTAGGGAGTGGGGGGCAAAAGAGGGCTTGTCCCCCTACAAAAACATAGATTTTATTTTGAGCCGGAAAGTTGATCATATGGTCTTGACCATATGAAGTTCAATTTCCTGAAAAGTTGATGTTCTGACATAAATCCATTATGCAGCATATAGTACAAAACAGCATGTGCATAATGCAGCTCACTGCATCTGTTGTAGATATGTAAAGTGTTTTATTTGCATCTGTCAAGAGTTTACTAAAATATATGATTACTGCTTTCATGATAGATGGATCTGTAACAACTAACCTAGACCATGCGACAGCAGTAGAAGTGCAGGCCCAAATCTGCAGTTTTGAAAATTCACAGTTCTCTGCAGTGTGACATAGTTATTTGTTAGTTGGTTTATCCATTAACAAGGTAGGTAGGTAGGCTGTTTAGAAGAGCCTTTCCAACTATGATCCCAGGCTGCAACACAAACAACAAGTACACAAACAATGATACAAAGTACAAGTCTGCAGTCACTATAAACAAAGGCTGCAGGGTAATACTTCCTAGACACTGCAGAAATAAAGAAAGACGTAGTTACGTGAAAAATGTTGCACGGTTAAATACAAACATCCACAAAGACTGTTAGAATTCCTCTGAGTGAAAAAAAAGTGAAACTGTACTAAGCAACAAATGAATAAGAACTCCACCAGTGAACTGCAGCAGTTTCTAATACAGTTTAACAATGTCTCTGTGAAACTTACATGCATGCATCCCAATGTAATGAACTATTTTCTCAAAAGTACTTCTAGTTATAAACTAAGAAGGAGTAAATGTGATTTATTTCGAATGTGGCTCACATTCTCTTCATTTCTAACTAGTTGTAGCAGTTGACTCCATGTCAGAAAGGCAATTTTACTAAAAGCATTATCTACCACAGCTAATTCAAATGCAAGTCTTGTTAACACAAAGGCTCACTAATTCTGGTTTCTCAATGAATAACAATGCCACAAGACTTCTAACCTGTATGTTAGAGGGAGATGGTGCTCTAAATAGTGCATCTTGAAACTAAAGGATAGTCAGTATCAGAGTACTTGAGCTGAGACAGAGAGCCAACTGACATTTTGTAAAAAGAGGATAAAACACTTCTTTATTACAGATAAAATTCAGTTGTTGAGCGCTTTCATCTAATTTAAATAGACTTCTTCAGAACAATCCTAAAACAGTATTCCATTACTTAAATACTTTTTTTAAAAAAATTTCATTTCACAATGATTCAATAGTATTATTTGTATCATTTCACAGTAGGAATGCATTTAAGTAATAAGATTAGTTGATCAAAGTAAATACAAGGACGGTTTTATCAGAATAAGCACACTGGCACTTTAAATATTAATTAACAAAATGACGTATTTTTTTAAAAAAAGTGGAATACTGTTTTAGGATTGTTCTGAAGAAGTCTATTTAAATTAGATGAAAGCGCTCAACAACCGAATTTTATCTGTAATAAAGAAGTGTTTTATCCTCAGAGTGTGTCGGTGTGGAACTGTGTACGGGTAAAGGAACAAGCTATTTTGGTTTATTTCTATTGTCGACGTGTTCCTTAGTGTTTTCGAGTTATTTGTGGTTGGAAACCCAAGATGGACTCACTTGATGAACTACCGTCCATTTTTTCGCCCCGGAGGGACGAAATCAAAAGTTTACAGTCTGAGATGACCATTATCAGAGGGGAGCTTACGAGGCTAATCGAGCTTATGAGTCAGCCAGGGCAAACTACCAAAGGAACTATTCCTGTGATGTCATCACGCTCCACCAGCATGCGCGACAGTGATGTTGGGATTCCTAACGGACAAGGTGAGCCACGAGGTAGCGGTGATGTGAGGAGCACCAACTCTAATGGATCCTACTCTCGGGTAGTGGGTCGGATGGACCGGACTATCGGAGGAAGAGAATTAGGATCGGAGGTTGAATACGTTATCTCGGGGGCCAAGCCGAAAAGGATACCGCCCAAAAGGACTTATACTATGGTGCCGAACACCAAACAACAAGGTACTGTTCATATGGAACGCAATGCTGATGGCATCGACAATCATGCTGGCTGCAATAAGTTTAATTTTAATCAGTTTGTAGTCAATAACTATGATTTTGACCGCAAATGTTTTAATAATGGTAAAAATGTAGACAATAAAGACACAAAAAAGGCGCAAAATGATACTAATACTTTGAAAGACTTAATTCACAGTTTTGGAAAAAAACTGAAGCTTTGCAAAAGTTTGCAAGTGGAGAATGGATATTTGAAAAAGTGTGTGGATACTAATATTGTACCTATGGGGTTAAGATTCTTCAAATACCCCATGGGGATAGAGTTGGATGAAGAAACTACTATGGAATGTACAAAACTATTTGATGAATTTGGTGTTTCTTTTATGAGGTTCATCATCAGTTGCAATGATAAAAAAATAGGTACATTATTGAATGAATTAGAGGCATTAAATGACAACATAGTGAATGATTTAATGTATGATGAATATGAATACAGTATGGATACTCAATACATATGGGTGCAGAATCAAGTGGATAAAATACTTGATAGAAAATGTAAGAAATTTAATAGGGACTTGGAGCAATATGCCAAGGGTACAGCATACAGATGGGAAACTGGGGGAATTGGAAAAAAATGGATAAACAATGATGGAATGAAAAAGAATAGGAACAACTATTCCTATAGGCAGAAGTTTAATAGGCCATATCCAAGTAATAATGAAGTTTTTTTAGAAAAAGAGGGCGAATGGGAGGAAGTAAAGACAAAGCACAAACAAACCCACTACCACCAAAGGGAAAATATGGAAGAGCACTTGCAACAATGCAACCTAGGGTGGAAGAAGAAGAGATAGTGAAGGTAAATTCCATAACTAGTAGTTACAAGCAATTTTATATTCACAATTACACAGATTTATTGCTTAGTAAAGAGCATTTTACACTATTTAGTAAAGGGATGAAATTTGTGCCTGTAAGAAAATTTAATGTAGAGGAGGCAATTATAGATGTAAAAAAATATATTCGAAAGTTAAATTTAGCAGTTTTATATAGTAATAATAAAGACAATAATGTAGTAAAAAGTGAATTTAAGAAAAAGAGTGCATACACTCCATTGTTAAACAACACATTGGCTATGTTTGAAAATATAGTGGTGGATGACCTTTACGCTCTCAAGGAAAAAGTAAACAGTGACAAAATTAATTATAATACAAATAAAAAAGAAGCTGATATCTTGAAAGAATTGCAAAAAAAACAAATGGATCAGAATAATGAAGCCTGATAAGGGGGGGTGGGGTCGTCCTATTTAAACAAGAGGAGTATATAAACAAGATTAATGACATCCTATTAGTCTCAGGCAACTACCTTAAATCTTCTAAGAATGAAGTTAATTTAGGTTATAATAAAATTGATTTGTATTTGGAAGACTTATTAATCGAGGAAAGAATTAGTGTTGACTTATATAATTATTTAAAGATTGAAAAACCTATTATCAGTACGATAGTTGGTATTCCTAAACTTCATAAAAATTTATTAGATCCCCCCTTACGGCCCATAATATCTGGAAGTATGTCCAAAACCTTTAATTTTGGAAAGGTGGTGGATGCCTGGTTAAAACCCATTTACAAGTCCATAGAACACATTATCATAGATTCATAGGACTTTTTAGGTCGACTTAAAAATGAAATGATATCACCTGGATGTACTTTGGTCACCATTGATGTGGTGGATCTATTCTCCAGTATACCCCACGACGATGGACTTTCCAGATTGGAATCCCAGTTGACAAAGGCCAGTCACTTAACATTTGATAAGAAATTGTTAATTGTGGAATTTATGGAAATAGTTTTAAAATACAACTTCATCTTATTTGAAGGGGAGTACTATGTACAAAGTAGGGGTACAGCAATGGGAGCGGCATGCGCACCGATTTATGCAAACCTCTATCTGCACGACTGGGAGGAAGAACACATCTTAAATACTAACTGGTATAATCATATGGCTTGTTATTACCGGTTCCTGGACGATGTGTTTATGATATGGACAGGTACCCCTATTCAATTAGAAAACTTTAAGGAATATTTAAATACAAGGAGTAGTTGGCTTAAATTCACATTCAATGTTGACAAAAATAAAATAACATATTTGGACACCCAGATTGAAGTAGTAAGCAATAAGATAAAAATGAATATACATAGGAAGGAAACTTTCAGCAACAGCTATTTACATTATTCGAGTTGTCACCCCTCTAGTCAGAAAAGAAGCATAATTAGGGGTCAATGTATAAGAGCAGCTAGGATGACCTCAGACTATGCTGACTTCCTAACAGAACTGAGGAAAATAGCTGATATGTTCCTTCAGAGAGGGTATCCTAGGTGGTTAGTAATGGATGTAACTGAATATGTAAAAAAAGAATGGGGTAATAAATATATCCCCCTTTTAGGTGCTGGACCCCTTAGGGAGCAAAACAACAACAAAAAAGAAAATGCAATGGAAGGTGACAGTGTAGAATATAATAGAGCCTGCATAGTACAATATACTCCATGGAATAGAGAGGTAAAGAATATTATTACCAAAAATTGGAGCATATTCAAGACTGATAGAAAATTAGTGGATATAGTAGGAAATGCACCTAAGTTTGTAGCTAGGAATGGGGCCAACATGAAAAATGAGATAGAAAGGAAAAAAGGAGTTGATGGGGAAGCAGGTGTCCTTGGGGGAACATCTAGTTGTGGCACCTGTAATCCATGTAGGTACATCACAAAGAAGAATAGCATTATGTTGGATGACCTATATCACACAAAAATTATTTTTAAAAAAGGTAATTGCAGGACAAAACATATAGTTTACCTTGCTTATTGTACGAAGTGTCCCTGTTATTACATAGGGAAGACCGACAGGTGTCTTCGACAAAGGATCTACGATCATTACTATAATATTAAAAAGGAGGACACCAGGAATGCCTTATGGAGGCACATTGCCCAGTCAAATGGTTGTAATGAGTTTCATTTTGGTATATTAGACATGGCCAAGGAGAATCCAAGGGGAGGATGCATTAAAAAGAAACTTGCCGAACTAGAGACTAGATGGCAAATCAGATTAAATGCCTCTACTCTCCCTGGACTCAATGACCATATATCCATTAAGCCCATTTTAGAGAATATTGTAAATTAAAGAAGCAAAGTGGAATTCCCACTTGTATACAAATGAATTTCTTAACAAATGAACTTCTTAACAAATGAATTTTTAATCACACATAACAGTGTATATTATAAGGTAGAAGTTTCATTTCACAATGATTCAATAGTATTATTTGTATCATTTCACAGTAGGAATGCATTTAAGTAATAAGATTAGTTGATCAAAGTAAATACAAGGACGGTTTTATCAGAATAAGCACACTGGCACTTTAAATATTAATTAACAAAATGACGTATTTTTTAAAAAAAAGTATTTAAGTAATGGAATACTGTTTTAGGATTGTTCTGAAGAAGTCTATTTAAATTAGATGAAAGCGCTCAACAACTGAATTTTATCTGTAATAAAGAAGTGTTTTATCCTCAGAGTGTGTCGGTGTGGAACTGTGTACGGGTAAAGGAACAAGCTATTTTGGTTTATTTCTATTGTTGACGTGTTCCTTAGTGTTTTCGAGTTATTTTGTAAAAAGAGTCAGCCATGCTGTCAGGGTTTGGCAAAAGGAATAAACTGACAAACAGGATTCATGTCACTTCACTGAAACCAGTTTTGCTGAAACCGCTATCACTGAACAGAAAACACTGAAACCTCCTTTCATTGTAAAACCCTAAAACTATGCCCTGCTCAATAGCACAAAAGAATGAATCCCTGACTACAAAACCCAGACCTAGACCCGAACGGAAATTGCCTTGGTGATGGAGAAGCTATGTGGGAGGGTAGAAATGGGAGGGCAACATCTTCTTGCCCATCTTTGAGAGAGGGAGGGTGTCTGACCCATTATATTGCAGCAACTGCTGGACAGAGAAGAGAATGGCGTTCTACATATGGCCTAGAGATATGAGTTAGGTGCTATTAAGCCTCATTTGTATGGTAGCCTTCATGGGGTATGTATGGGAACTTGTACAGCAACATGGGAAAGCACTGCAGGCCTTCATCTGTAAGCATGTACATTATCCTATAAGGAAGGGTATGTAAGCATGCACATCATCCTAGAAGGAAGGGTATGCAACAGCTATCATCATCCCTTTGCACAAAGGGGTACATGCACTGACCCCGGGAACTATAGACCCATTAGCCTGACAAGCCTTATCTGCAAGACCATGTAACAAATCATCATGGACCTTATTAACAAAGATATAGGAAATCTCCAAATGCTCAACCCCACACAGTCTGGCTTTGTCATGGGGAGATCGTGCCTGTTAAATTTGGTGGACTTCTTCGACACAGTCACCAAAGCCCTAGACAAGGGCAGATCTGTGCATGCAGCCTACCTTGACTTAGCCAAGGCCTTTGACACAATCCCCCATTCAGGCATCATTGATAAACTTACCCAGCTGTGTATCAACCCATATATTGTCAAGTGAGTTGCAAACTGGCTCACCGATAGAACTCATGCTGTCAAAATAGGGCACACCACCTCCTCCAGCAGACCTGTAACCAGTAGTATTCCACAGGGATCAGTTATGGGACCCCTACTGTTCGGAATCTACTTCTCCAAAGTACAGGCCTAAACTAAGGCCTGTGGCTGACATGTTGATTATTGCAAACTGGGAGCAATCATTGTTAACCCCTACTGATGCCAAGATCATGTAAGAAGTTCTTATGCAGACTAATGACAAGTGCCAAAGTCATGGTCTGAAACTTAATGCAAAAAAATGCATTATCATCCCTTTTAACAAGGGCGATGTTCCAGCAAACTCCCACATCAACAGCAATACCCTAAACACACAGTCAGTGGTGAGAGATCTAGGCACACAGGCTGACAGCAACCTTAAATTCGATCACCATGACTCCACAGTGGTAAGAAGGGCATTTTTATATTGCTCCTCTCATATGTAAGGACATTGCCTCTAGAAAAAAGAGGTTTTAACCCCCTTACTCTTCCCTCATCAGGCCAATAATAGAGCACAATTCTCCCTTTGGAATGTTCCTTTCCAAACACCTGCAGCAATTGGAGAGACCACAAATGTTCCTTACAAAGAAAATCCAGGGTCTTCAAGATCTGTTTCTGTGGACAGAAAGAAATCATTGCTACTTTACAGACTGCTCAGAGGTGACCTGTGCCTTGCATATAGAGCAATCTCTGACCCAGCATTAATGGAAGTGCTGCACATTTGGAAGTCAAATGGCACACAAATCACTCACTCAAAAGACCTTAATCTAGTATGTGACATCAACAGAACTTGCTGGAGAGACAGATTTGTCTCACAGAGGTTTCCCCATCTTTGGAACAAACTTCCTATTCATGCTAAACAAAGTTTCTCATTGGCCCTGTTTAATTGTAATTGTATAATTAGATGGGTAACTGGAAATTCACCCAGGAGTTCCACCTGTGTCCCTCTTGGACAGGGGGCAATAGGTACTGATTTCAGGGTCTGCTTGAACCAGACACCCTTGGGAACATAGGTTGAACTTAGCTAGGCTTGTAAGGGCCCTGGGGCCATTAGCCTAGTAACCTCCTATGATCCTATGTAAGCATGCACATTATCCTAGAAGGAAGGGTATCTAAGCAAGCACATTATCCTAAACTCAATGGTATAGGGAGAAAAGACAAAGTCCTGTGGGCTATTTAAATGGTGGCCACCTGTCATTGACTGTTGCCCCAAACAGAAACAAATGGCCAACTGACTGCAGAACTGATGGTTGGCCAGTTGGAAAAAAATCTCCCCACATCTACAGCACTGTAGAGCAATTTAATTGTACAGTAACCTAAGAAGTAAAACATAAGCTCATACTCCAACAAAATTAAATAAAAAATCTAAATTAGTCAAGAACAGATGGTTGGGGGTGGAAAATTTTCTTTATGGAGTAGAGTTTCAAAAAAAAGTGGCTTTCAGGGTCTTTTATTAAATGGCAGTGTCTGAAAGTGGCTTTATTGAAATGACATGATTTTGATATATATATTTTTTTAGCAACTTTATTAAATTATCACTTAAGACATAGACAAGTACACACACACACACACACATAAGAAAAAAAACATATTAACATAGTCCCAGTCACAAAGACTATACAAGTGCACACACAGTAAAGTACAATTTCCCTTAAGAGCACACAGAGATTACAGTCAGTCTGGGGCTGGTTTCCCCCACTCTCTCCAGATCCCCAATAAAACTCCCCACTGGCACAGCTATAGGGTTAAGATCTCAGCCGAGTGGTCAAACCAAAACCTCCAGCACCCTCTCTGTCCAACCAGTGCTTTGTGTCCCTGCCCAAGTAGCTGACACACACACTATGAGACTGATTTATATACAAACACACAGATGCTCCTTGGGAAGGCTGGCACAGGTTTACTAGCTATGCTCCCTTCTGCCTAGGCTATAAGGTAGTAATCACTGTCACCAACCAGCTCTTTATCTGCTACTATAAGGCCCTTCTCAAAGGGTGATCAATTCTACTGTGTAATGTTACTATTATCCAAATGGTAAGTGTGACCAAGATTTTAAGGCTATTGGAGTGGCCTATACAGTGTCACCAAATACATATGCAAGTAATCTAAGAGCTTAAAGATCTCTAAACAAACCAGCCACAATTAAAAGGTTTAAATATATTTAATAATAAACAATAAAAGCACAAGACAATACTCAATAACTCAATACAGTGACAACAGAGTTCAGAATAACATGAAAAAGTTTAAAACAATATTGCATAAATACAGAAAACATCTAAACTAATCTTGCTATATTCCTATCTCTTAGAGAAATCACTGTAATCTAATACTATTAGCAAGGCAGAACTGCTGCTGAGAAATGTTTCTAGATCCAAGATAAGATGCAAAATGCACAGACTCACTCTCTGACATAATTCTTAAATTACTATCAAACATTTTTGCTGGGTTATCTCAGATTACATCATTCTTTTTCACCTCTGTCAAAAATACTTATCTTTCAGAAGCTTGTCTGGTGTAAAACAGTTAAATGCTTTTACCTTTGAAACCTGTAACTATTTCTGTTTCCAGACAGTAGAAAGAACTCCTAGCTGTAGATATCCTGTCTCCTAACTGAAATCGTAAACAATTTCAACTTTTTTTTTAGAGTTTTGCAAGTTAATGTTGTATGTTCCAGCTTCTTACTATCAAAACATACATTTGCATAGGCATATAGTTCATATACATTTCTGTTCTGTTCCAGTAGGGTACACTGTAGTTACATTCTTGAAGCTCAGCACATAACATACAGTTTTAACATAATATATAATGTTCTTACATTTGTAAGACAAGCATACAAATCATATCACTATTCACAAATGACATAGAATTATTTACAAAATTCCAGCTACCTGGGCTTCACATATGGGTATATAGTTTGCAGCTATTGCCTTAGTTTATCTTCATTAATTTTATACCCATATTTCTGAATCCTCTTATTTTCTTTGCCAATGGCTGTAAACATAAAGCAAAAAACAAAGGGGAGAGAGAACACCCCTGCCTGGTTTCTCTGTTCAAATACATCTCATCAGAAAGGAACCCTCCCACTTTATTTTTGCCTCCTATCCTTCCTATATCCTCCTAATTAAGCTTATTATTCTATCAGGGAATGCAAATGCTTCCATTGCCCAACTCATAAAATCCCAGCTTACTCTGTCAAATGCTTTCTTTGCATCAAGACCCACCAATAACAGCTGTATTTTCTTATACTCTGCTTTCCTCTTTATCATCACTGTTCTATTAATGTTGTCAAATGCTTGCCTCCCCTCCACAAAACCAAATTGATCCATATCTATCAACTGTGGCAACATCTTTGCCATTCGTTTAGCTATTATAGACAGAAAGACTTATGTTTTAAAACTGAAATAGACATATATGAAGCTGAGTTTGATGGGTCTTTACCATTTTAAGCAATGTAGCCACAGCAGTTCTTTTCCTTGATGCTGGTGCTTCCCCTCCTTTTAAAATATTGTTAAATAAAACATTCCATATCTTTATCACTTTCCTTCCTCCTAGCTTCCAAACTTTCACAAGAATACCACCTATTCCTGGAGACATTCCTGCAGATTAATTGTACATCACCAGTTTTATCTCATCTCCTCCCATCTTAACTAATTGTTGAGCCTAATTTACCTCTAACCTTGACATACTTAAGTCCTTCATAAATATTTCCATTTGCGCTCTTTCTTGATTTTTTACATGTCTCTACTTTATAGCATTTCTGAAATATCTCTAATATCTTTACAGGATCTCTGATTATTATTATTATTATTATTATTATTATTATTTGTTATATGCTTCCTAAGTCTGGCAATAACCCTTTCCAGTCTCTGTTGTCTAAGTCATTGTGCTACAAGTTTTTGTGCTCTGGAGTTATTATCAAAAACAGTTGCTTAACAGCACTATTTCTAAACTCCTGCATGTTGTCCAGATACTCTCTTATTTTCTCTTTAGTATTCTGCAGTTGCACCACTTCCTGTTTCCTCTGAGTTCCTGCTACTTAATTCATGTCTTCTATACCAAATATTTTCATAAATTTCTTCAGAACTTTACCCTCTTTTGTTATATTTTATCTTCTAGGCCCCCCAGATACATCCTCACTGTTACAAATCAAAGTCTAATCCCCACCTATAAGCAATATTCCCTGCTGAAAGTTGATTATTTCTCCCAAAAAAATTAAGCTCCATAATACCAGTTTTAGAAGGAATATAAATACATGCCAGCATAATCCTCATCCCTTGCCAGTAGCCCCTTATGCCCATTATCTTTTTCCTCCTCTATCACTTCTGAAGCTCCTCTAGCAATTAATATAAGTGATCCCCTTTCTCTTTGTCCCTGATATTCTGTGAACATCTATCCTGAAATCTTTTTTTTAATCAAATTCACATGCTTACATCTTTTCAAATGCTTCTCCTTATTGCACTGCTATTTGCTCTCTGCATTTCTTAATATAATAATACAGTTGGTTATTTTCTAAAAGAAAACTTTTCCATTACATTCACAGTGTTTTCTTATTTTTAAAGCATACTTGCATACACAAAAATGTTATTAGATTATGACCAGGGGCATTAATTTAGACATTTGCATATGCAAAAGTAAGAGGAAACATCTCAACTCTACATATTATTCTCTGTGAACTTTAAAACCCCATTCTCCACCCAAACAGACCAAGATTACAGCATATTAACTTAAACACGCTTTTGTCCAAACTTTATTTTCTTTTTTACACTGTAATGTCTGCATTTCTTAAAACTAAAAAAGAAAAAAAATACTTGTTTACTTTTGTATCTTCATCACACACAGCAATAACTGACATTGCTTAACTACATATTGTGAAATGTTTTATACAAATGCCGTTAAGAACAAAAATTGTTTTAGTTATAGTATTTTTTTCCTTTCCTTTCAGTGTTCTTCCAAACATTAATGACATGAAGTGGGGTATATGCTTTTTAGTCCCCCCCACAAGTTTAACAGTCAACAAAAGTTCAACCCTTCCTTTTTTTCTTTTGCAAAGCCATATTTCAGAAATATGATTGATGCTTTATAATCTCACATTTATTCACTAATTTCAGTGTTGCTGGCCTTCTTCCTTTACATCTCCATCTAACATCCCGAGACTCCAGTACAAGTCCAAGGAACTTCCAATTCTTCTGGCCACTTCCTGTGATTTTTTTTCTGTATCTCAAGCATTTTCCTTGGGAACAGTGGAAAATGTTTCACTGGCAGTGTCTCTTTGTCTCTCTCTCTCTCTATGAACTTTATCATCAGATGAATGAAAAACAGAGTCCCCTTCTGTTTGTTGGCTCACTTTTTGTTGGGTAAACGTTATTGCCTCCCTAGACTGTTCTGCATCAAAAAATGACTGATCCACCAGGAAAAAGATATTCTGAATACAGTTGGATACAAAAGCATGAATTTCACACCTGTCTTTTGGCATCCCCTGATTGCTGGGATACATTTGCTTCCCTTCTGCCTGGAGGACAGTGAATAATCACTTTCTGCAAATACTCTACTGCCTCCAATTTTTAATATTTTGCCCTTCTGCCACAATTTTGTCAGAATCCACTCTCTCTGCTGATATGGTTGCATCTTTATTAATACAGGTATTGGCTGCTTTCCCATGGGCAGGTTTGGTGCATGACACATGATGTGTCCTTTCAAATTAACAAATACTGCTCTGGAATACCAGTCCAGTTATTTGTGCTTTTGTGAAATTAACACAATCTGTTCCTTCCAGTTTCTTTGGTACAGCAGAAAATGTGCTTTTGTCTTAGCAGTCTCATAACCAGTAAGCCTTTTCTTCATTTTGACCTCTGATTTTTGCAGTTTTATCAGTTCATGTGAATAGCTGTTTAGAGCTTCCTCTGTTTTTTCCAGCCTTTTCTTATTTGAGTTTATGTACTCCTTTAGTGTTTCATTTATTTTAATCAGCTATGAGTATATTTGATTTATTTTTCCTCTAGATTATTGAAAGCCATCTCTTGCACAAAAGCCGTAGCTTGAATGCCTTTTTTAACAGCTGCAGGATTCTTCCCAGTTAGTATTTTCTCTTCACTTTTGCTACCTAATTTTCTTCAGGGTCTCTAAGTTTCTTCTTTACTGGGGAAGTCATGATTTTGACAAACTGTTATTAACAGTGGGCTAGGGCATACTGGTATTGTAAGGGAAATGTGTGGCAATCACTACATTTTGGGACATTAAAAGGATTAGACCAATACTTCTAGACCCAAAGCAAGAAGATCAGAACATCTATAGTTCATTTAAATTTATTTTAGTACTTATCTACACTAATTTCTACATTACATTTAAGTGAAGGAGCTGGATTTATCCATATCTTAGTATCAAACCAAAATCAAAAGCAGCAAAACTAAATGAAAATCTAGAAAACCAATGCTTCAAGATGGAAAGGAAAACAATGCCAGATGAACCTTTTAGTTTAAAGCTTAATGTTCAAACCACACCATAAAAACTTAAAACACTTGAGATTAAGAGCTTTCATTCACTGAAAAGTTGGACTTCTTCAGAATCTAAACGTACTCCCTTTCCATTTTTATATAGACCTTTGTGTTAATTATTCCATTAAAAAATAAATCTCTTAAACTAACAGAGCCATAAAACAATACACCAGGATATTAATAACAATGTATCACATAAAATTACTATTAAAAATCATAAAACGTTTACTGATACAGGCACTTAAAACATTTAGCAGCTCACAAATTTAAAATCGGTTGTAAGGAAATGTGATCATTTATTCCACGAGGCTGAGAAGCTTGAAGTTCTAATAGCCACTTTACTTCTTTTTCTTCAAGTTTCACTTTAAAGTCATCTCCTCTTAAGTTTAATGTGATCTGATCTAAAATACCAAAGCAAAACTTGTGGAAATTGGGGCAGCACTTAGAATGCCTGTATAACACATTTGTATCATTATTTTTCTCTATGTGGTATAAATGTTCATTAATTCTCTTTCTTAATGCTTTGTCTGTTTTGCCCACATACAAAGCAGGACATGTTGAGCATTTGGCTAAATAAACCACTCTGACAGACTGACAATTCCCTTTTAAAAAGGTGATTTTTGATTTTCCTTTATTCTCCAAAGTTAAAGTGCTACAGTATAGTCACAAATAAAACCACTTGTAAAAAGAAAACACAGGAACTGCTACCAACCAACTTGAACAAAAAAATACAGTTCCAAAGGAAAGCTCGAGTGCAGCAGTATAAAGTAGCTAAAATTAGCTGTAAATACCTGTTTTAAAATACCATTCATTCAAGTTGTAAAATATTTTTATATTATGCTTTTTAATAATGTTTTTTTCATACAATGTTTACATTAATGCACAATTTTTTATAAAAGTTTTTAACTAATAGCTTAGTAAAGTTTATATTAAATACATTAGGTAGTATTTTAAATAGTAAAGTATAGATGTTTAAAAGGGTACTTTTAAATGGATGAACTGTGAACAGTAGAAATGCTTCTTTAAATAATGAGAGGGAAGTATTTTCATTGATTGGCAATTATTCAATCTGTTGTAAGATATAAAAGCACTACTGGTTTTGTCATTTAAATGTTTCTAATGAAGTCTTGTTACTTTAGACGAAAGTGCGCTCAAATAAATTTACTTTTAAGGCACTTATTAGTGTTCATCTACAGTTTATTTACAGCTAATTTTAGCTACTGTATACTGCTGCACAAATAAAACCACACTGAGCACAAGCCCCACATTTTTTGTTCCACTTGTTTGTTGTACTTTATTCCCAATGAAAAAACCTTTACCTTCAAATCTTTTCTTTAAATTCCACCCAGTTTTGAAAATTAAACAAGGTTTAGCCCCTAGGAGATGGAATAAATCAGAGTTTGTCTTTAAAATATTCCAGTTTCTCTCACTATAGCCTTAATTTCTTCTGCCTAACAACCATATTCTATAATGAGACATCTTTGGTATTTTTATTATTTGCTTTAACTTCTTTGTTGCCCAACCCAACTCCTAATAAGGGTTGATATTTATTACCCCATTGACTCTGTATATATGAATTTAGACCATCCGTGAGTTCACGAGGATAACTCCTTGCCAAGAATATTTCTATAACTTTATTTAGTTCATCACTTAAATCACTTTCATGGGAAGTCATCCTACCAACTCTGATGAGTTGCCCTTTTAAAATACTTTTCTTCTGAACTAATGGAAGACAACTACAATAATTCAAATAAGAATTACTAAAGGTGTCTTTCCTGTATACATTAGACTTAAAACATTCCTTAGTGTGACTGATTTTAGTGTCAAGAAAATCAATAACATCTTTATTATATTTATGGGTGAATCTCAAAAATTAAGATGTGGTGTTAACGTACTGAATAAACAACCCAATACTTTTCTCTGTCCCTTTACATAAGACAAAGATATCATCCAAAAATCTTACATAAAGTATAATATACTTCCAGAAATGGCTATTGATTATATGTTTAGCTTCCCAGTCTAATAATACAATGTTAGCATAAAAGCACAAGTCGCCCACATAGCAACTCCTTTATTTTGTTTAAAAAATTTCCCCCTCAAAAATTATAACAATGAGTGAGAAGGTCACTGAAAAAACAATCAGTAAAAACAAAATGAAAATTCCAGCAAAGCTAGAACATCCACTGAGTGACTTCCCAAACCTCTTGTATCAGAGGCACATGGGATATATGCAAATGATCCTTATGAACCTCAGGTTTTTCAGCTGATTGGCAATTCTGAAAGCCCATGACTTGTTTTGTCATTTTAATGGACAATTTCAGGCCAATAAAGCCAAACCTCATTAGCTGTGGATATGCATATTTCAGCCTTGTTATGACCTCATCAGCACAGCACAAGCAGAGTGTTTGACTAAGCATAAGAAACACAGGGCTGTTATTCCCAACTGATGTCCATTATCATTAGCGTCACTGCAAAAATATCCCAAACAACAAACTAAAACAATGAGTGAGAAGGTCACTGAAAAAACAATCAGTAAAAACAAAATGAAAACTCCACCAAAGCTAGGACTTCCACTGAGTGACCTTCCAAACCTCTTGTATCAGAGGCACATGGGATATATGCAAATAATCCTTATGAACATGAGGTGTTTCAGCTAATTGGTGATTCTGAATGCCCATGACTTGTTTCATTGTTTTAATGGACAATTTCATGCCAATAAAGCCAAACCCCACTAGCTGTGGATATGCATATTTTGGCCTTCTTATAACCTCATCAGCACAGCACAAGCAGAGTGCTTGACTAAGCATAAGAAACACAGGCCTGTTATACCCAACTGATGTCCGTTATCATATCCCATGTGCCTCTGATACAAGAGGTTTTGGAGGTCACTATTCGGTTTTACTGACTGATTTTTCAGTGACCTTCTCACTCATTGTTTTAGTTTGTTGTTTGGGATATTTTTACAGTGACCCTAATGATAATGGACATCAGTTGGGTATAACAGCCCTGTGTTTCTTATGCTTAGTCAAACACTCTTCTTGTGCTGTGCTGATGAGGTCATAATAAGGCCGAAATATGCATATCCACAGCTAGTGGGGTTTGGCTTTATTGGCCTGAAATTGTTCATTAAAATGATGAAACAAGTCATGGGCATTCAGAATCACCAATTAGCTGAAACACCTGATGTTCATAAGGATCATTTGCATATATCCAATGTCCCTCAAAAATTATGAAATTATAATCAGGAACAGTGGCCATCAAGCCATGAAGAAGGGGAGTTTTTCCTTTTCCAAAAGGAAAACAAGTATTTAAAACATTAAAAAAAAATTTCTAACCCATCTCTTGGAACTGAAGTAAACAAATCTACCACATAAGTGGTAAGAAATATATCATCCTTGTTCCAAAGTTCACTTTTCAGCCTACCTAAAAAGTCCCAAGTATCTATAAGTAAATGCGAAATATTACTATAAATACGTTTCAACCATTTATCTATACATACTGCTATAAGGTAGGTTTTTGACCCCCCCCCCCCACAGCCACAATGGGTCTAAAAGGGGCATGTTGAACATTTTTTGGAACTTTTGGTATACCAAAAATTGAAGGAAGTAAAGGATTTTTAACTACCAAAAAATTGTAAACATCAGATGTAATCAATCTCTCTATTAAATACTCTTCTAAAAAGGAATCCTCTGATAACTGATGTTTACTTCATTGATGAATTAGAATATACACTAGAATCATTCCGAATGTCCAAAATTTCTTTGCTGTACTGAAAAGAATTATATATTACAATCCCCCCTCCCTTATCGGGTTGTATAATATGAATGCTATCATCATTTTTAAGGTGAAAAAATATTTCCCTTTCTTTTTTGGGAAGATTGTGAAAGACATTTTTTTTTTTGTACTTAGAATGCAAATCGTATAACTCATCAGTGATAGCTTTTTCTAACACATTAAGAGTTGGATGGAGGGGGATTAAACACACTTTTCTTTCTGACAATAATTTGTGTTCCTGCCATTTTTCCTTTTCTTTTATCCTTGAAAAAAACTATTTTTTTTCAAAGCTGTCATTGTCCATTAATAGTACAGGGGGCAGTCCTGAATTAAATTTTCTTTTCCCTTATATATCCAGTTGCTCCTGAATATGGACAGGGATGAGCTTTGTTTTACTTGGGTGGAGAGATATACCCATCCCTCCAAACCATTCTGTTGATGTTGCAGAAGAGGTTTAGATTCCTAGACAGAGTATTTCTGATGCCATTTGACTTACTGATAAATAGTAAATTCATCAGTATTAAGTTGAAGGATGCCTTGTGTGTTAGACACCAGTTACCTCTTAGAATTCTGTAAAATATATAGTATAGTGACAGGGCTTTATTCAGCCCATGTTGGACATATTGTTTATGCCTTGTATCCTTTCAGAAAGGTATCTCAGTGAGCATGCAAGTTGTTACATATGGCTGCATGGGTTCACTTCTGAAGCTCAAAATACTGAAATACCAAATTTCAGTATCATGAGACCAGAAGAACGAAAGTGCAGTTTTTTGAAACTGCACTTTGTTGACTATGAGAATGTAAGTATTTCCCGGTGTATTTGTATTGTGTTCTGTCTCTTTAAGAAGTAGTGGTATCTGGGTGTTGAAGATGCTGGTGGATGTGTGGTTATGTTCGGAGATGTAGGTAAGTGTATAGTATTTAAGGACTTAGGATAAGGATGTATTTTTTGTAATGTTTTGGGATGTTGTAGGTGTAGTTTAGGGTAGGTGGGTGAGGGTGTGCGTGTATCTGTGTTGAGAGTGGTGATTGTTTTACGTGTTTTTTGTGTGTGTAATGGGAGTATAGGGCTTGTAGTGGTAGATGTGTTGCTGTTTTTGTTTTTAGTGCGACCTCTGAGTTGGTATATCTGAGTAGCAGGATTGTGGGTGAAGGGGGGGCTTGCCCCCCTGCTTAAACATAGAATAGTGGGGGGGGTCTTTTTTTTTATATGTTTTCATGTCGGGGGAAGGTTCTGTGTTTTTATTTTTTTGTTTTTTTTTTGGTGTTTTGTATGTTGGTATTTTGGATTTTTATAGTTGTGGAGTTTCGTTTTTCTGGTCTTGAGATACTGAAATTCGATATTTCAGTAGTTAGAGCTTCAAAAGTGAAACTGTCTGGACAGATACATACCAAAGGGGGCACTATACTGAATGACTGGCCTAAGGAGGACAATGACATCCCTAGATCTATTGCTGTTTAATATAGAAAAGCTTTCTTATGACAATGCACACATGTTGTTTGAAAGTTAAGTCAACATCCACATAAGTTCCCAAATCCTGAGCATCTGGATCAACTCTAAGGCCGTATTGTCAATGTGGTGGTTCCCTGGGGTGGATGACTTCCTAAAGGATACGATAATGTATTTTTTGACATTTAGATTCAGTCCATGCTTTTGGCACCTGTTGTTAATTTGGGACAAACCTTTCCGCAAGTATATAGTCCCCATGAATGAATCTATAAAACTGTCAAGTATGAAAAAAATAGACATTGTACAAAATCATAACAAAGTAGTTGTACTATGGAAGAACAACTGAAGACACAAAAGAATGGCATTGACTACAACTCTGATCTCAGATATATAACAATAAGTATCCTTTTCTGTGCATTTAAAGTGTTTTTTTTTATTGTATCTGCTTTATTTTCTGAAAAAAAAAAAACTTGTTTCCCGCCTTTCTGAGGTAGTATAGTCCAGTTTTCAGGTTAATGTTGAATTCAGGGCTGTGTTACAAATCACTGTGTTTGCCCATAGCTTACTTGGATAGAAGGAAGTTTCTCTGTTCACCTGTGAGAGAGGGGAGCTTTGAGCAGCCTATCTGTCCCTGGAGGAGTGGTTTCAGCTCAGAAATTAGTAGTTTATTGGCCATTTGGGGCTAATTTCTATCTCTTTCATTTCCCTGCTATAAAAGCCGCATTTGCCCAGATTTGCACACTGGGCAGTGCCGGTTAGCTAGGGTATAACTATTCCCGGCTCCGCAAAGTCTCCTCTTCAATTTTTCCCTTGAAACTAGACAAACTTTCAACTTAAGCACTCAAGCCATTCATTTCTCAGCCCAGCACTTGCTCAAAACTCATAGCAAGCACTTATAAACTCTACCACTAGACCCCCCCCCTATACTGTACAGAAGGACAAGGCTCTCTATTCGACCTTACCAGCCATTCAGTAAAACAGTTCACTGTACCTATCCAGGCATGTCCAAAGGGCAGTTTCAGGTGTACTCTCCAGTCCAAGTGGTGAATCTGGACATTTTGAGGCAATGTTACAACTGCCTGATGTACACAGACAACCCTCTCCTTCTACCACTAAACACTAATACATGCAAGAGATGCAATTATACAGCCAAACTGGAGGCTAAGCTCTCTCAACCCAAGACTGGATCAGACAGTCAAGAGGAGAAGGGAAATACTTGCATCACACCACCAGTCTCACATAGACCCATTAAACCAGCACCAGCAAAAAAGACACATAAATACATGAAAACATACTCAGAGGCTCTAGATAAAAATCTGCAAAAGCAACAGAGACCTCCAAAGCAGACATCCAAGCAACCTCCACCCCCCAACACAAACCATGAAACACATACTTCACAAAACCAGTATGCCACGCAATCACAACCCTTAAGGCAAAATAACATACCCAACATACTAGTAATAGGTGACTCTATAGTCAGGCACACTGATATCCCACTCACTAGGCTGAATAAGAAGAACGTTACTGTTAGCTGCCTGTCAGGTGCCAGGATCCACCACATAACACAAGCACTCAGGTCACTCCAGAGCAAGTACAAATATGACTTTGTCATTGTCCATGTTGGTGTGAATGATCTGAGCCATACCTCCCTGGACTACATGAAAAGAGACATGGAAAAGCTCTCTGATCACGTAGCCCAGGCCAGTATGATCCTGAGTAGCATCCTGCCATCACCAAGAATAATACCATGGTATAAAGAAAAAATTATCAATTTCAACAATTGGCTAAGTTTCTGGTGTCATTTAAAGGGGATCCATTGTCTGGCTGGCTGGGATGACATACTCGACAAGCCACGCTGCTTCGCTAGAGATAGCTTGCACCTATCACCCTTAGGCTTTCAAATACAGGCCAAGGCTCTTGCCGTCCCCATAGTGCCTTTTTTAGGCAAGGCTCAAAAGACAAACCCACCACCATAAATAGCACAAGTAACAAAAAACTGAGGGTAATGCTGCTCAGTGCCAGAAGTCTAAACCTCAAAATGCATGCACTTGAGGCACTCCTCAGTATGGAGAAAATCGATATGTGCAGTAACAGAAACCTAGTTTAAGGCTCCAGAGAGTACACCAGCACTACCAGGCTACAACTCATATCATACATTTCGGCCACAAAACCCAGACCGAAATACAAAAGGTGGGGGCGTATCCATATTCATCAAGGATACCCACACCTCCAGGTTAGTGGCACAGCATGATGCTTCAGAGATAATCCACGTGCAACTAACAATGGGCAAAACTGCAATTCAAATTGTAGCTTGCTACAGATCACCCACCATGTCCCAGGACCCCCATTCCACAATTCTGGAAACACTGGGAAACATAAAGTTCCTATCGAACACCCTAATATTGGGCAATTTCAATTACCCAAACATTAACCGGGAGAACTACTCAAGTACTAAATCTCTTGCCCAACATTTCCTAGAATTTATAAACTCAAACACCCTGGATCAACTGGTCAACACTCCCACCAGAGGTGACAACATATTGGACCTGGTCATCACCAACATGGGCAACAGATGTTCCACACCAGAGGGTCAACCCCTCGCTGGTTAGATCTGACCATAAACAAATCACTTTGGATATCCACACCCCCACCCCCACCCCTGGACAGGGAAACCACCATGAAAATCTTTTCAAAAGCAAACTTCACATTACTTAAGACCAAGATGGAAAGTTTCAAAGCCCCCATGCTAAAGGATAACGCTGTCCAAGCTGCAAAATCCTTTACTAATGCATTCTATGGGCACCTATAAGAATGCATGGATCATGCTATCCCAAGCAAAACCAAGACTCACTCCTCCAAGAAAAGGAAAACAGTCTGGTGGACCCCTGCCATTAACAAGCTATACAATAGAATGAGGAAACTAGTACAGAAAAGAGTAAAATCCCAAGAAAGGAAGACATCCCTGATCAGTATCAGCAAGAAACTACGATCCCTCATAAAATCATCCAAGGCTAGCTTCGTAAGAAAAATTGCCAAGGACTCCAAAGATAACCACAAGGCATTCTTTAGCTATGTCAAGAATCTAAGTGGCAATGCTCAGATCTGCTCAGAGTTAGTGCAGAATGGCACAAAATACACTGAACCGACCGATATCGCCAACATCCTGGCAGACAGGTTCAGTGCAAACTTCACCCCCAAAAGGGCCCATAACCATACCAGAAGAATGTAGAGCCCCTGAAATTACAGACACTCTGGTTAAAACAGCCCTCTCCAAAGCCAAAAACACAGCATCAATGGGACCGGATGGAGCCCCAGGCTGGGTCCTACATGAGCTCAAAGACGAACTAACCCCTCACCTAAACACACTGTTCAAACTCAGCCTCTCCACAGGCTACGTACCCATAGAGTGGCACACAGCAATGGTTATTCAACTCCACAAAGGTGGAGCCACAACAGACCCTGGGAACTATTGCCCTATAAGCCTGACTAGCTTGGTCTACAAGGCTATGGAGTGCATCATCATGGAACTCATTAACAGAGACACTGGGAACCTCCAAACTCTGGACCCTACCCAGTTCAGCTTTAATGGCAGTTCATGTCTTCTGAACCTGGTGGACTTTGAGACAATTACCAAGGCTATAGACAAGGGAAAGGTGGTACACACAGCCTACCTAGACCTCGCAAAGGCCTTCAACATCATTCCCCATTCTGGTATTATAGACAAGCTCACCAGCCTGAACATAAACCCCTACATCACAGGATGGGTTGCCAACTGGCTCATGGACAGAACCCACATGGTGAGAGTTGCTGGAGCTAGGTCCGACTCTAAACCGGTTACAAGTGGCATTCCCCAGGGCTCAGTCCTAGGACCCCTCCTGTTTAACATATACTTCTCAGAGGTACAGGCAAGCACAGGAGGGCTATGACTGACCAAGTTCGCAGACAACTGCAAACTAGGGGCTGTAATTAACTCTCCGGCTGACATTCTCCAAAAGGGTCTCACTGAGATGGATACCTGGTGTCAAAATCATGGCCTCAAGCTAAATGCCAAAAAGTGCATAGTCATACCCTTTGGAAAAAAAAAAGTACCCACAAACTACCACATAGGTGGTAGTCCCCTAAATACGGAAGACGTAATAAGGGATCTGGGGACCCAAGTAGATAGTAATCTCTCCTTTGACAATGACATTGCCAAAGTGGTTAGAAAATCCTTCTATGTGGCCCACCTAATAACAAAAGGGTTCGCATCCAGATCAAAAAAGGTCATTGTGCCCCTCTACTCATCACTCATCAGACCCATCATAGAGTACAACGCCACATTTGGGATGTACCTTACAAGACACCTGCAACAGCTGGAAAGACCACAGAAGTAACTCACCAAGAGGATCACTGGCCTCAAACAGATGCCCTATGCAGCTCAACTGAAGAAACTCCAGCTGTACTCAGTTGCATACCGCCTACTCATTGGTGATCTCTGCCTGACATACAAGGCCATGTCCAACCCAGAACTGATGGATGTGTTCCACCTAAAGAAACCATATCCCCTCGAGCCACATGGTCTCGGGATCTAAACCTCACCACAACATTAAATAGGACGTGCTGGAGGTATAGATTCCTGTCCCAGAGACTTCCTATGCTTTGGAACAAGATCCCAATCTACATTAGGCAGAGCTCCTCGCTAACACTCTTCAAGAGAAACCTTGACAAGTGGATGGGAAACAGAAAGTTTACCCGGGGATAACTTCAGTGGCTCTGCTGGACAGAGACACAGGGAACTAATCTTAGGGGGCGGTGAAAGCCAACACATTCTGCCTAGGCTTATAAATGCCTTCGGGCAGATAGCCTAGCACCTACCTATGAACCTATGAATGAGAGTCGTTACACATGTATCAGTTTAAGTTACTCTTCTCATATGTTTCCCTACCTGATACTGCTAATATGGAGGCCTGTCATGGGCTATGCCTGCAACCTGACACGGATACACAATGCCTTCTAAGTGAAATAGGTTCAAGTGAATGAAGTGATCAGAGATACAATCCTTTGTACTGAAGTCTGGATTCTCAGTGCAAAAAGGCCAGTGCTACTAATTACCCACCTGCAATAATCTCAGTTATTTTCTAAATTTTCTGCAGTGATGCAAAGCTCCTTCTTTGCCTTATTTAGCCAAAAAGATATTATATTCAAGCAAGTGCAGTGCTTAAAACTGTAGGAATTCAGAGAATGAACAAGGCTTTCAGTTCCTGTACAGATCATAGAGACAAAAGCAATAAGAAAAAAGAGAGAAGAAAGAGAGGTGGCTAAGAGGGTCCTGAAATGAAGGTTGGCACTACAAAAGGCTTCACCCTTCATCTGTAGGAGACAGAAATGTTAAAATGAAATGCAGTACCAAATGCCTAAATCTAAATCGCATGACATTCAGAATATGTGCATCCTGTTAGTCCAGACTGTGGCTTCCCTTCATCTGGGGACTACTACATGAGTACTGTAAAATGTACACACCAAATGGTTTACAATACTTATAATAACAGTTCCTCTCCCAGAGTTCCTACAGTCTGTGGTCTCACTTTTGTATGCCGTAACATTTCTCTTTTGGAAAATAAATTCTGCCCACTGAGATACTCCTGACATCAACAGCTGCAGCAAAGTAAGAACCCTGACAGTCAGAAACATACAATTTTTATTTGTGTCAATTGTACATTCATGTTTTAGCTCATACATAATGTGTCTTTAGTGTTTCAAGAGAACTAGATGGCTGAACAAAGTGACATGGGGATCTCAGAGAAACATGGCGTCTCCAGTATGTATTCAATTACAACAGACCATTTGCACACACAGCCTTGGTGAAAAAATATTAACAAAAAATAAAACAGAGCTAAATCACAAAAATAGATGAATCACAGTAGGTACAAAGTCCTGTAGACAAATAATGAGAAAATATTATTAAGAGTGGAAAAAAACAAATATGGATTCATTTTAGTAGTAAATATGGAAGGTCTGTAGCAGGCGAGAACAGACTGTCAAAGTTGAAGTGATGTTGATGAGATAGAAGTTAAGTGATGTGTTCAGTAGAAAAGCACTTTAAGTCAGATTTTTGATAGAGGTGTGTTTTGAGCTGTGCTCTGAAAGTGGGAAAAGAGGAGATTTCTTTTAGGTGAAACAGGAGAGACTGCCAGAGTTTGGGTCCAAGAATGGAGAACCTGTCATTGTTACAGTGCATGTTGGTTTGGGAGGCAAGAGTGCGAGAGGTTGTAATGGTGGTTTTATTATGGAGATTGGCAGCAAGAGGCAGGACAGCACCTGGCTGAAGTAGTTTGAAAAGACCCTAGGAGTAGCTCGACTCTGTAAGTGACTGGGGGTCATCTGGTTTTTAGAGAGGAGTGGTGTTCCATTGGGGGTGGGGCAGGTTTTAAATGAATTAGCAGATTTTAATTTCAATAGACTGTAGAGTAGATTCGTATTTTTTTAGAGTATGTAGCTATAATGGGGAGCCTGTATTTGAGCTGAGAACTTTTTTGCCTACTGCAACTCCAGTTGGTCTGTAAAGAAGCGGTGATATCTTCCAGGACCAGAATAAAAGAGATTTGATCTTTTCCCTGGTGTTTTCAATGTGGTTATGGAAGTTAAATGACTGGTTGACCCATACACCTAGGTAGTTAAAAGACACGACTGTTTTTATTGGAGTACCACAGAGATCTGTGATGTTGGGATTTTTAGTTTTAGTTTCCAGCTTTTGTGAGGTTCCAAATACCATACGTTTTGTTTTGGAAGGGTTTAGGAATAGCTTATCATTGTTTAGCCAAAGTGGAGGTCAGATGGAGGCTGGGTTTGAATAGTTAAATGTGCAGGATTGGATCAAAGGATCACATTATCGTCCACATAAAGAGTGATAGGTACGCTAAACAGGTTAGGGGGTAGTTTGTTAGTAAAAATTAAAAACAACGGGGAGTGAGTAGGGAGCCCCAAGTACTCCTTTAGTAAGAGTTGGAGGTGATACAGATGAACCAGTTTTGACTCTGAAATACCTATTTGTTAACAAATCTTGGAGCCAGATAACAGTGCTGGACCTAAATCCGATTTCTTGGAGGGAGTGAAGGAGGAAGAGGAAGTGGTCAGTAAGACCAAAGTCAAAAATCACTGAAGAAAAAATAAATCACTGGAGTAAACTGTTGATAGTTCAGCCAGTCAACATGTGGCAAATGCTAGCACAATTTCCTTTGTTCAAGGAGCTATAAACTGCCTGTGGAAGCTATAGTATAGAGATATAATAAGATATAATAATCTCTCTATTTTAGACTTCAGCAAGCTTTCAAAGCAAAGACAGCACTTTCATCTTACAAATATATTTTAAGGCTGCCCAGTAGCTATTTCTGGATCCGGAAAAAATACTGGCTATGCTGCTATTTGCCTGCTAGCCAGACCAAGTTGCCAACATACTCCTTCAAACACAACAGCATCCATCCTTCCTTCATTTACCGGAGTTCCCGTCATACACAAATTCTGTCACCAAGCCCTGTCCTCTAACTCAGCTAACTTAATACCAGCCATTGCCATCTTTATTTGCAGACTTGCTGCTTTATTCTTCTCCTGCAGAGCCAGAATGGCATCCTTATCAGCTTTACCACCTTTGCATAGAACTCCTCCAATTTATCACTGACCTTTTGAATTTTATCCAAGATTGCTTTATAATGATACCTTTATGACATCACTAAAATCTGATAGAAGTATTTGGTATTGAAGAAAGTTGAACTATCTCTTTACTCACCATTCTTTCACCTACTTTGAAAATCTCTTTTCTCACCATGCTTTCACCTAAATCTTTGAGAATTACAGCAGGGCTCGACCCCATTATTTGTACTTCACTATCTCATAGACTTTCTGAAGATATGCAGTGAGTTACCATGTAGCTTACTTCATTTACCATATAGGTGATACACCCCTCAGTCACTGTTGTAAGGGATCTGAGTACTCTTGTTGATAATTCCTTATCATTTGACCACCGTCTCTCCACTGTAGTTCAGAAACTGTTTTATCTGGTCTATGACATTTCCAAAGGCATTTTTACTAGATCCAAAGAAGTCTTAATTCTCCCTTGCTCATATCTTATCAGCCCCACTATTGAATGTAATGCACCTATTGGCATGTATCTCACAACTTGATACCTGAGAGATTCATAACTAAAGGATCAGTGGCCCCTAAGAAATCTTAGTTATCTTGGAAAAACTGGCAGCCTTTTCTCTGTACTCAGTCTCTTACAGACTCCTCTATGAAGATCTATGTTTAGCCTTTCATGCTATGAAAGATCTGATCCTATCTGATATCCTATTCCTTCACAAAACTAATGGTACATCAAATACGCAGTTGAAGGAACTAAACCTTCATTCGCAGATATATAAAACACGGCATGAAAGATTCATATCCCAATGTGTCCCTCATCTCTGGGACAAACTTCTACTACATGTCAAGCAGAGTAGCACCCTTGCCACCATCAAGGTAAACCTAGATAATTGGAGGGGCAGCCTTAAATTTTCTCCCAGTCTATCTTATCTTGCCCTCCTTGAGGCTAGAGGGAACTTTTGAATAATAATTTTGTCTAAACTTGAAATGGTTTGCCGATTGCCTGTTACTTACCTATGCAAACATCAATTTATCACAATTGTGAGCAGAAACTTTGACTTACTACAGCTCTGTGTAGGAGTGAGCAGAGAAGATGCCATTCATCCTAATACACTAAGACGTTTCCTGGTTGAAAGACATGTTGATATAAAAATCTGGCATTTTTTTGTTTCCTTTAAGAACTAATTGTACCACCTATTCTCATTCAACCCCCTGGACAAATATTACAGAAAACAGTGTGGGTACTCTTGCTGATAAATCCTTATCATTTGACCATCATCTAACTGCTCTTTATTTCTTCATCTTTTTGTTGACTATGTATCTTTTATTACTGCTCTGTATAAAAACAATATGGACTGCAGAAATAACTTTAACACAAAATGAAGCAGGCTGGTTTCCTTCCATCATGTTTAAGTAGCAGATCTAGAAATTTCCAAAGGAGGGGGCACCCTGTGGACTAAGCGGAATCGTACGATGGCTGAAACAGTAGAATCAAAGCCAAACATAGAAGGGTCACTAACTGTGATAAAGTAACCTGTCTGGGGGAAATCTGCTGCTGGTATGTATACCAGTAAATTCTTGTAAATGATGCATTGAGAGTTGAATGTGTTCTTAATGTACTCTGGAGCTGTGGAGCTGTATAGCAGTCAATGTGCCACCTCTGAATTAAATTGCTCTAGATTGTGTTGTTTTGTTCACACAAAACATACATACTGTTAGAAGACAAAGCAAATGTGTTGTCACTGTAGAATGGTACCGTAAATACTAACACTTGGACAGGTATTTTTCTAATGTATGTTTTATGAAAGATTTCTAGTCACTGTCTATATACATGTTGAAATTCTGAAAAGTGGCAAAATAATTTGACTAAAGAAGTCATTTTGTACACAATGAAAATACTTACTGTTGAATTCCTTCCAGATGAATTATGTAATAAATTCCAGGTCATGTTATATAGGAGTGGTTCCATGACTGTCATCGCCATGTTTATACATATATACACATTGTTTCTTTTCAAAGTTAATCATACATTAAACAACTGTAGTAGAACACCTTCCTGTTGAACACTTTCAAACATTCAGTGTAAAGTTCAAACAAATCTTTTTTTTTTTCTTTTTTGTACTTAAACTTTAAAGAAATAATATCTATGTCATTAGCATTTAATACAGCATAACCCAAGGGAGAATTAAAGATAAATGCAATCACTACAGCTTGGTTGTTGCACTTTGTTCTGGCAGTGTATTTTCTTCTGGTGACAGACACATGCCTCTCAACTGACAAGATTTTTGCTTCATATTTTTTTTTTCTATTTTTCATAAAATTGTGGTTTTTCTGGCAAGTCAGTGGCAAATCATTGATGACTGAAATCAGAAAATAATGGCAGACAATTGAGTTTCAGACTTCATAGCCTTCAGAAAATCCAAGCTAATGCAACACCTGTTCTTCTATCAACTTCCTAGGTTTGTAAGAGCAATATTTAAAAAGTGTCCCAGTTGTTGAGCCTTTGTACCCATTATTTGTGGATCTGTCCAGATTTCTTGCACTAAGAGGTTGAGAGGAATGTGCATGCACTTTATAATTCTAAAATACTATCAGAAAATTCACATACATATTAAAATAAGTCCTAATAATAAGTTTTGTTTAGCAATCCTGCTTGGCATGGGCTCCAAGATCCAAATGGCCGAAGTAGACTACAGTTGTCTAGATGACAAAACACTTGAATGTTTTTGTAAAACAATAACAATAATAATAATTTATTGATTATTAAAGAAAAAGAAAAACGTAGACAACCATTTACACTTCACAGTACGAGGATATATTAAAGTAAATATAAGAGATACCAGACACAGCTTCCATTAAAAGGAATTCTGAAAACCCCAAACTATTTGCCTTGGGAATAAATCTAAACCGCTCACGTGTCATTTGCTGAGGTAGGCTGTCAACAAACATAATTACTGTGTATTTGTGTCAGTTCTAAGGGTACACACATACACATGCATACAGACATTTATGACACTAATACAGGAAAAGTTTGTGCCAGTTATATAGGTGATTATTGGGAAAGTAGATGTCTGTACAACTTCAAAGAAAAAAGAAAGCTTGTCACTAGTAATATTAGTGCTGCTCACTGATTTTCAATTTGTTATGGAACTGCAGACTGACAGTGAGACATTTAATTTTTTTATCCTGTATAACATCATTCAGTAATTTTAGCTAGTTATTTTGAAACAAATTACATTTACTATTTATTTATATATATTCAGTTTAATTGTGTGTTATATACATTCAGAAAATGGACTTCCCATACTAATGATCTGGCACTGTCCTTGATTTCCCATGTAAGAACTGGACAAGAATTAAGATAGGCATCAGGCGTCATCCCTCTTTCAAATGTTATTAGAAGAATAGAGTTTACTTTGTACAACTGATCAATAAACTTGCATCAGTCAGCATCGAATGGAAGTAACATCTGATAAATGGCTTCACTCTTGCATCACTGCTGGTTAAACTGCTACTAATATAGCGATATGAATTTGTGCCGTGCTAATGTACTGTTATCACAAATATACCCTCCTCCATCTCATTTCCTTTATCTTCCTTGAGCCTCCTCCCCTATTTTCTTTCTTTGGGCTGCTCCAACTCTTTATCTTATCTTCCTATGTCCTAGATTTGGAACAATTCTTTATAGTAACAAATATTCTTATGTAAAGCCTGGCAATCTATGCATACAGATGACATTGTACTGCATATACCTCCCTGTATTTCAAAAAGGAATATATATTCATATTTATACAATGAGTGGCCATTAGTACTCAAAAAAGCAGCATGCTGATTGGTCAGCCCAACCAGCATGCCCGTTGTAAATCTGAGCATATACCAATGGAAAAAGGTCTGGTCGCCCTGACTTTTTTCCATTAATACATGCAATAAAAATTTAATATTATTTCTTTTTTTTTTAAATAAGCTCACACAAATGCAGACCCAAATGAATGAGAGAGACAGCATAGAGAAAAATAAAAGGATAATCAGGTGCTTTATGCAAAATTAAAGAACCATGCCTGATACCTGATTATCCCTATATTTTCTCTGTCTGTTCTCTCCTGTACGTTCCGGTTTCTTACCTTTCTCTGTTGCTTCCTTCACACAGCACTGGTGTACTGCGAAAGCATGGGAATGCAAGTCCCATACACATATGCAGTACATCAGCAAAGCCCCAGCATTCTAAGGGAAAAGCAGAAAAGCACCATGGCTCCATTATACAAAGACATTATTTAAGAAAAATTATTTTTTTCTTAAAGAATGTCATTGTATAATAGCAATAACCGACTCCGTGGTGTGGTATACTGAAGATTTACCCACAGTTGCCTTTGTTAAATACTTGACCTTCGCTCTCGTGATTAAACCACACCAACCTTGGGTAAATCTTCAATATACACACCCACGTCATCGGTTATTGCTATAAGAACCCATCTAATTGTTTTCAATCAAAATTATTGTAAATGATGTAAGTGATATCAAGGATGTCTGAATAATAGAACTATTGCTCATGAATGCAAATGACTGTAAATGATGAACCAATGCATATTATATCTATGTGTCTGTATAATGGAGCTTTTCTCCCCGGACCTATGCTGAAAAAGAGCACTGCTCAGTTAGACTTTCCTATTAAACAAATGTCAGTAAGTAAATAAATAAATCATCTACATCTGTACCACATTCACAAAATGCAAATGGACATGGACCATAACTCTTAACAAACACCATTATAATAAATATAAATCTGGTCTGCTAGCCATTGGGTAGAAAGAAAAAGGTGAATTACAATTGCTTTCTGCACTACCAAGGATCAGTGCAAGATGTCTGACTCACAAAAGTGCAAATGAGGGCGAAGTGTCATCCCCCCCCAAAAAAAATTATGCAAACTTTAAATAATAATAGTCAATTAAAATTGTGAGAACAGGTCTAGTTCTACAATGAAGAATTGTCATTTCTGCTGCCTTGTACTGACAAATGCTATCACATTGAAGATGCAGAGTGTTGCTGTATTTGCAAATAATGGGGCAAATGTTGAATTTCACTATCAGAATGTGGCTACATTTGCATCAGCTTCTTTGCTATGTTCCTTTAAAGGTAATTTAGATATACATCTTGTCTTGCAGTATTAGCGCATTTAGGCATACAACTAAGCAAGGATTTTTAGAAAAGAAAGAAAGTTATTTCTTTTGCCAAGCACACGTACTCATACAGTAGTAATGTCCGAGACAACTCAAAAACAGAATGCTATTATAAGCTCTTCCAGTATTCCACATGCCAAAATGATATCTCCAACACGCCAAAATGGTATCTCCAAAAGGAATGAAAACACTGGTGTATAAATGCTTCATTAAAAGAAAGTTTCATGGTCATTCTCCTGCCTCTCAAGAAAATAAACAAATATTACTAGTAACAAAGACTATCAGGTTGTAACTAGACAGAAAGAGAAATGCATACACACTGATTTACCTAATTAACAAAGCTGCTCTTTTACTTGTTTTATTAGTCAATGTTAGAGTTTGGGGGGGCAGTCCCACAGGACCCTTAAAAATTAAACAAAACACAATTTGCTTTCAGAGTGGTGGTATATATTTATTTATTTACTTATTCACTGGATAAAGAGGTTAGATAACTAATCCAAATACTCCTTCAGCACTGATTCAGGCCCAGTATGGAAAATAACAATTACAACAATAAACAATATACATTTAAAAATAGTTGTGCATTTGAGACAGTACAATCACAGCATTTTACCAGTAGTTATTTTAACATACATATTTATTCATCACACTTTAACTTGCGATATGAGTTTACATATATCAGTGCTAAATATTTCAAGGCCTTTTTCCATTATCATCTTTATGCATTATACGTGTTTCCTAAAAATGTCAAATTTAGTCTTTAAATCATATCTTTCCATTTTTAATGTACACTAATCCTCCCACATCACATAGTTTCTTGATCACTATTTTGTATACATTGATCCAAAGTACATCATTTACTTTTATGCACTTAACTTCCTCCCTCCTTTAAAGATTCCACCTCCATTTCTTTAATTGCTTTTACAGTGCTCAGTATTCCATCTAAAGTTCATTGCATCTTTGATTTCCATTTTCTTGTTATTACTTGTTTGGATGCCAACAACATTAAACTTATTAAGGCCTTACTGTGGCTTGACATATCTTACCAACTCAAAAATGCCATCTCCTTAGTTACTACAATTTGTTCCCCCCAAATTTGTATCAAAGCATTTTGCTAAGAGTTTTTAACATCAGTTAACTACATACATTTGCAAAATACAAGTTCCAAGTTTTCTCTTTCTTCTCACTTACTTCTCCAACCAAACCTCACTTGGACTAAGATCCCTTGAAATCTATTCAGAGTATAAACATACCTGTACAAATATTTCCATGCAAATATCTTGAACTTTCTGAACTTAAATTTTCACATTGATTGTTTATAATTGGTTTGCTTTTCGAGTCACCTTTTGCAGTCCTTTCTAAGCTCCTCTGGTTGATTCTTATAGTTAACGTGCAGAATCTTATACACCCTACTTATTATCCCTTTTATGATGACAGGATCTCCACCAGAGCTGGTCTTTCATTTATTCCTCTCTCCCACTCTCTGTCTATACACTGCTGTTATTCCCTGATATGGGAGACAGTCCCTAATTTTGCTTATCTTTTTCTCATTCCAGTTTTTCCATGTTAATGTATCTTTCTCCCTGTATCTTGTTTTCTTAGCTAATTTCTACCAGTTACTTGTGCTTCTTTCCTGTTGTATATCCTTAGTGGACGAATGTCCTTGCATCGGTCCTGCATTGCTTTAGTCTTTATAAAATCATCTGCATTTTATAGATCTAATATTCTGAAAACTCTAATGTCTTGCATCCAAAATATTAGTGTTTCTTTCCTGTGTACTTCTCCCTCATTTTGTGCTATATATGCAAACCACAGTTGTGTGGCTTTAAGACACCTCTTTATATGTGGTAATCCTCATCTCCATTGCATCACAGGAAAAATCTTAGCTCGTTTAATTCTTGCCCTTTTCCACTCCCATGTTCTTTCATTTCCTTACTAATTTTCATCCTCAGCTTCTCTTCTGGTTGATAAAGATATGCCTGACATACTTGTACACCAAAGGAACTGTAAACATTTTCATTACCTGTTTCTTACTATTGAAATCCATGATCTTAACCCTCAGTCTCATTTTTTTTCTAATTATCTTCAGCTTAGTTTCTTCCCACTTCTTTAGCTGACATAACATAGTCTTTTTAACCCATATCCCCAAATATTTAAATATATAATGTCCTCAAACATGGAAAGTGTTGAAATGGTTTACCATCACAATGTCAAGGTGCACATCTGTGATTGCAGATGTGCGAAAGGCTGTTGTCAACGGTCTGTATTAGCGAACCAAAAAATGCCAAAATCACAAAAGAGCGAATGTCAGTGTACATTCGCTCTTTTGTGAGGGAGTGGAGATCACACTACACCTTCTCTCACTGTAGTGCAACCTTGAAGTTAGTCTATATAATTAGCAGGGGGTGTTGGGAGGTGCAGTGGGGCTTGCCCCCTGCACAATGGTTGTAGAAGACATCAGGAAGTGACAGGTGTTTCGAACAAAGTCGACATTCCCCGACTGCCAACATTCATTGGGTTGCAGATTTGCCCTTCTGAGGATTCGATGGTGCATTTTCCAACATTTCAGTTTGGGTATATGACCAGTAGCACACATGTGTTGTGATACTGTGATTGTAAACCAATGAAATTGTGTATAGGCATAAACTTTACTACTGTTCCCTTCATTTATCTTGTGTCCTGAAAATGTCCGAAACTGTTTAAAAATATTACACAACAGTCTGTAAAATACAATAAAATATCATCTGCAAGCAAGGCTATTTTCTCATAATTACCACACCAATTATATCCCATGATTTGCAAGCTTTTTCTTGCTCAATGCTCCGAATATAAGGCATATAACACATTAAAAAATGAATATCAGGGAAAGTACTCTTTGGTAACCTGCTAAAACTCAATTTGCCTGATTGTATCCCTCTCACATTTATTCTCAGCTCTGGCACTTTATATATTCTCTTTATTAAATCTGTTATTATTGTAGTAGGAAAAACAAATGCTGCTGTTCTACACAAAAAAAAAACATCCCCAAACAACCTGCCAAATCCTCTCGCTTCACCTAAGAAAACTTGGGCATTTTTTATGTATTGAGTCCATCTGAAATATCATTATTCTCTTAATATTGTCAAATGGCTGCCTCCCTTCCACAAAGCCTCATTGGAGCTATGGGGTCTATATCAGTTTGTCAAAATCTACTTACATCGAACTGCTATTCATCGAACCAACATCATCAAACTTCCCTTCATTGAACATTCAAATCAGTGAACATTTTTCCTAGGTAAGGAAACTAGCTGGCCAATGTACAGAAATGTGCCCTTTTCTCCACTGTAGTACAGTCTCTGAGTTGGTATAAATACGTGCAGGATATGGGGGGCATAGGCTCCCAGTTTGTTGGTTTAATTTAATGCGTTTGTGTGTTGCTTGGTGTGCTGGCCAACTAGTTTCCTTACCTTGGAAAAACGTTCAATGAAATTCAATGTTGATGTTAGATGATGTCGGTTCAATAAGTAGCAGTTTGATGTAAGTGATCTATGTATATTAACTGTGGCACTATTTTTGCCATTTTCTTAGTAGAGGTATACATACAAGCATTGCAATAATGATAATGATTTAAAATGGAAATTGGTTTATACAATGATGGGTCTTAAGCAATACATTCCAAGTCTTTATCAATTTCTTCCCTCCCAACTTCCAGACTTTTATAGAAATGTCACCTGCTTCCATGTGAACTGACTGCATGTCACAATTTTTTTTGTCTTAGCTATCAACAGATGAGCCTCTTCTTCCACTAACACTGTCAGATTTAAATCTTCTATAAATATTTCCAATTCCTTAGTCTTATATAAATGTACAAAACTTATCATCTCCTCAGTATCACTAGATATTCTTCTTGTCATAGGGTGACTCAGTTTTACTTATTCATTGTGTTAGCAATGTCTGTAATGTGGAATAATTGTAAAAAAAAAAAAACGCTTTACAGCAATTTTTCTAAACTCACGTATGTTATCTAAATCTCCATTTATTTTTTCCTTAGCAGTCTGCAGCTGTTCCTTCTCAAATTGTACAATATTTTCATTTTATTTTGCAATAATTTAACTTTTATCAAACCTTCTAAATATTTTATATTACCCTTCTCTCTCACCTCTACTATATGTTTGAAATCCATTTTTAACTAGTTGCATGTGCAAGCTTCCCTTTTAGGGACAGTTTCTATCTCCCCTACCAGCTCCTGAATTTTAACCGTTATTCTTCTCTTTCCGTTATACATGCAGGAATAATAAGTATGCAGAAAAATACAACTGCATTTCTTTTACTTTATTGCCCAATATTTGTACCCTATTCCTCACAGGGGCATGTTCAGATACAGTTACTGGATGAATCTCAATGGTGTAAATCAAATGAAGGTATTCCTGTAACATACAGCTTCTATCCATGTTGGCCCGTTTGCTGTATCCTATGGAATGATACATAAATTCTATTTGAGCTCTTGATACCGAAAGTACACTGCCAATTTTCACACATTTCTTTAAAAAAGTACACTTTCTCACTGTAACCTCCCTTACAATGATAAAGTTAGTCTTATGGAAATATTTTTACTAAAAAAATCAGCAAAAAGGCATGTGCACGAATAAAGATGCATACAAAATTTCTGTTGTTGAAAAACAAAGTTTAAAAAAATTGCATGTGATCTTTAAAAATGAAGCCATTAATGTGACATTTCTCTATCGTTAAAAAGTCACATTAATATCATCTACTGTATCAGTTACAAATGTTAGGAAATATGTTGAGATTTTCTTTTAAGCTAAAAAAGCCTGAGGTCTTGATAGGACTACATGCCAGTTAAGTGAGATCTACACTTGAGTTCAGCTATATTCTTTGGTGACCCAACAATAAAGGTACAAAAACTAAGTTTGAGACACTGCAACAAAGTTTAACCACAAAAAAGGCATGAAGGGGATGAATTACCATCAGTGATTAACGTCCTTGTGATTGGTCTCCTTAAGATATAAAGGGTTAAGGGGTTAGATTATAAATGTTATAAATGTTTAAAAGCATCATCTCATATTTTTATAAGAAATCCATGGATTACAGAAATTTCAAAATATGGAAACTCTGAAACATAGATGATGCCTCCATAAAATAACAGATCCACTACATAATTTTCTGGAATAAAAACTGAACATATACCACGTTTGCATCTATGGAACAGTCCTGATTTTTAATCTTTAAAAAAGACAACATTATGGAAGAAAACACTTTAAAGGCTCTGTTTTGACTGGAAAAATAGGATCTTGGCAGTGAAAGATAAATATCTCACTATTAATCTAGCAGGCAAATGTATCCACACACAACTGAATAATGTGTAATAAATACCATAAAGTTATTTTCCATAACAAACCAAAAATGTTTAATAGTAAGATAAAATGCAATACAATCCTAATAAAGCAATGGTATCTTACAAAAGACCACCTAAATGTCAAACAATTCTATTGCAAATATAATGTGTTCTGAGTTTCCTAACAGTAACTCTGACTTTAAGAACTTATTACATTTTTCCTAAGTAACTGTAACAAGTAATCAATGCCACATGGATAATGGGAGAAGACTGGAAAGAGCCTTACTGCTACAGTGACATCTCCTTGAAGATGTACTGTAATGGCTGGCATCATGCATTCATTCTTTGATAAATTACCTCAGTCCAATAGATTGTAACACTTGGGCAGATTTCCAAGCAGTGCTATATATGTTTTCTGCCAAAGTGGAAATGTGATAAAAGTTCATACACAGCAGTAGTGGTATATATAAGAACAGCTACTAGAATATGGACCATAAAGAAGAATGATATCTAAATATATCTAAATAATAGTATAATAGTCCTACATGTTAACATAGCTTCTGCATATTAAACAGTCTACCAATATATAAATGTTGAAAGAATGACAAATATGAAAATATGGTCATATGATTAAAATTAAATATTCGTTTACTAATGCAGAGTTATCTCACCTTGACAAAGGATTAATGTTTATTCCATCTACTGAATGAAATTTAAATGAATTGTTAATGGAACTGAGACCATTTCTTAGAAATTTAGATTGAAAACTGCTTTATAGAAATTATACTTTTAATGTTAATCACTGTTTAAAGAGAGCTAGTATGTTTGTACCTATTAGCACATCTACTGTAAATGCCTTTTACACTATGTGTGAACAGGAGATTTATGATTTATACTTCTTGCAAAGTAGAAATAAATGTTATAATTTAAATTATGATGAAAGACAAGCTTTATGTAAATTATGTTATATGGATGACATAGTGATTAAGCAGGTCATAAGTCCTAAAACAGCTATAATGGATCATAAAAGTTATATTGAATGGATGTATGAAATTTTTCCACATCCTAATACTTTTATAAAACGTGGCTAGATTATAGGTGAATAGTATTATACACAGAGTTAAATCCTATTTATATGATTTAATATTGTGCAACTCAATTACCATGGACATATATAACTATATGTATACATCTAATCTCACAATTCTGGTTATTTATGATTTACCAAAAATTAATAAGAATGAAACTAAACCCTCTATAAGACCTATAGTCTGTGAAAGTCAATGTGACAACAGCTATTTCTAAATACTTAGAGACGCAAGTACCAACTCTATTACACTAAAGTAAAAGTTATATTAAGGATACTAATGATTTTTTGACTGCATTATATTATTGGTCTAAAGGTAATGTTACAAATAACTTAATTTTAGTTACCTTGGACATTAAGTCTTTGTTTCCTGTTATACCCAATGACTATGGTGTTCAATTCTTTAGAGAATGTTTATGTAACTATAGCAACTTTTCATTTAATGATGAGTATTTTCAACAACTACTACTACTAGTAGGAGTAGCTATGTGCAATCCAGTTGTAAATACGTATGCACATTTAGTTATTTCCTCCCAGGAAGATGTTAATATATTTATCAATAATTCTTCTTCCTAATGTTTAGTAAAACATGTCACTGTTTATAAGCGTTTTGTTGATGACATATTTCTAATATGAGCTGGTAACATTCCTTGGATGCAGCTATAAATAATTTACAGAGAACTAATTTTTTGGTATTTGATATGAATCATTTTAATATGAATATACATTTTTTAGATATCAATATAAAATTTAATGTGGGAAATTTGACATCACAATACCCAGGACGTTCAAACAATGAGATGTTTGCATTCAGACAGCATACATCCTAGATGTGTATGGAAGTGTTGTAAGGAGTCAACTTCTGACAGCTAGTAGACTCAATACCTGTGATACACAGTTTATGATAGAGATAGATGCTATGGTTAAAGATTTTCAGATTAGAGGCTATGACACTAAGTTAATAAAAAATAATACTGATTTTGTAATTTCTGAGCATGAAAAATTGGGTCAACCTTTTTTTCTCTGAGAAAATTTATAATCAAAGGCATAATAGGCAGAAAAAAAAGAAAGAAATTTAGGATGTGTTACTAGATATAATAGACATATATCCCAAATTAGGAATATTATAGAAAAAAATCGATTGATTTTAAAATCTGACTCATAATAAAAAGATAGTGGTTGAGAAATCTTACTTTGTTTATAAGACAGAGAAGAATCTTAAATGTTTATGTTACAAAGATCTTGTATGTGATAAACCACAACAGATACTTAGTAAATATGGAACTGTACCTTGTTATAATTGTGCATACTATAGCTATATTAATTTAGACAATCCCTGGATTCAGCAAACGTCTGTGCAGGAATAACTTATTCCTGCATGGAAGGGACCATTCCTGTGCAGCAAGGCAGTGCACCATGCATATGTATGAAGGCACGCTTCCATGCTGTAATACGTACATGGGGATGTGTACGAATGCAAGGCATGTGTTTGAGAGCAGTGCTCTCACAATACACACGCCCCCTGCACACCAGAATTGCTGTACAGCAATTTAAAAAGAGCAAGATCGCTCATTACACCTCTCAACCCATTAGAGTAAGAAATCTGGACAAAGCCATAAGGGACAACTCTGAAATATTACAATTACAAACTTAGAAAGTTGATAGAATAATAGGTGTTGCATTAGCATGAAATTTGTGAAGGGTTTGAAGTCTAAAATGCACACCTCACAACCTGTTAGAGTAAGTAATCTGGACAAAGCCATAAGGGCCAACTCTGAAATATTGCCATTACAAACTTAGAAAGTTAATAGAATAACAGGTTTAGCATTAGCATGAATTTTCTGAAGGGTATGAAGTATAAAATGCAAATTCTGCCATTACTGTCAAACTTCAATATTTAATGATGTGCCAGAGAGCCACAAGTTTATGAAAAGTGGCACAAGAATATAATGCAAATATCTGGATATACTGTGAAAAGTTATATGTCATCAATGTTTGCAAAGCACAGCCCCCAACAAATAAATCTGTTTTTTTTTCACATCTGCAATAAAGTTTAAGCGTAGCTGCATGGGTGTGCCCATTCCTTTAGCTATGCTTAGCCCTGTTAAAATGGCACAATAAGTTAAAAAGCAATAGACATCCAACATAAGCAGTAGTGCAGTTAGAGAGTACGCCTTGCATGTAGTCATTCATGGTTCAAGCCTCACCCAATCCATTTACATTTTGTATGTGAAATCATTACAATTTTAATTTATTTGTATATTTTATGCAGGAAGTAACTTATATTTCTAAACCAGAGTAGTGTATTAGGGCCAGATGTGAGGTGTCAGTGTAATAAATTTGTGAAACCCCCATATAAACACAAGTGCCCCATACAGTATAGTCACCCAAGAATAAATGGAGATGTCAGGAAAGGTAAACAAATTTATAATATGTCATGAATTATGAATCAATCCCATACAAGTGGTAGCCCATAAAATAAAACATAAGCAATGCTAAGCATTCCACAGCTATGCTGACCAGGTGTAAGCATTGTGTAAATATAAATCCTGAGCAATGAGTAGCCCAGCTAAGTGGATTTGCCCATTGGTAAGCAGTGCTGAACCTACCCCTTTAAGCGCTGCCAACCTTAGCTAAGCAGGTTTGCCTGTAGCTTAGCTTACCTCAGCATATTCAAAACAATCCAATCACAGCAATGGGTGAGAAATCAGCCATATTTAAGCCTGGCAAATGGGAACACAACTCATAACTGGTTGTAGCGCCCCAGTGTAGGCAGTGTGGAAGGTGCTGGAGAGGGCATGTGCTTTCGGTCACAGCGCTGGAGCATACAGGAGTCCAAGGTCATGGTAGGACTCCTTGTAAAAAACCATGATGTGAAACTGCTGCAGGACCAGTAGCAGGGCTCCCAGTACAAAGTGGAAGCCTTGAAAAGTCTTGCCTGTGATCTCACCAGTGCCACTGGTATCCCTCAGACTGATGAGCAGGTCCAGCACCACTATGCCAACTTGAAGTGGAGGAAGAGGGAGCTCTTGGAACAGTGGGTCCAAGAAGCAAGACAGAGGGTTGATGTCCCAGCAGTGTGTAAGTATTTATAGCAATAGCTGTTTATCAAAGTCCAGCCTGTGTATGTGATGGATAGGTATGCATAAATGTTTCTCTATCTTCATTACAGCTCCAGCTGAGCAGGTTGTGAGCCAGGTACCCCATGCCAGTAGGTTGCAAAGGCTGTAACATGAGGCTGCTGAGTAACAATCTAACTTGTACTATTCATACCAAATAAATATAAAGGAGTAGAATGTCACCTGGCATTATTAAAATTGGTATGGTTTCTACTGAATAAAGCAGACAATATTACAGCAATAGTCTCATATAGGTCATATATTAATAAAACTGTAACTGTCTGTGAATAAAATTCTAAACCCTGGACTGGTTGTGTTTACTATGGATTTGTATGATTTGAAATGTGTATAGGTTATGCAAAAACAACTATAGCTCTGAAAGCATTAAAAAATCAAGTATCATCTGACAAAGTTAGTGCCTCTATAACACACAAGATTAACTGATATTACAAATGTCATGCACCTATTCCTGATATCTGAATAGTAATGTTGTGTTAACCACTGTTTTCCACACTGTGCTATGCGAACAGGTATGTATAGGAATGTATGTATAAGAATGTTGTAATTACAAGATCAGATTATATAACAAAGAGAGAATGAGAAAGAAAGCATTCAAGAAAAAGACAGCAGTTTCTCAATAGCTCCCTCTGATTAAACACACATTTGTTATATTTTTAGCAGAAACAGCCACAGTTTGAATCCTGGGACTGGTAGTAATGTATGCATAATTTCAACTAGGATTTTGTGAAATTGTGTAGAAACAGTCAGATAGTATTAACAAGCATTCCCTCCACAGGTCTTCCAGCTAAGAGAAGATATAAAGTAGCTATAAGAAGGCTGTAGTTATACTGTGTCTGACTCCCATGGCCCAGCTCCAAGGCTGCAAATGACAACAAGATAAGTACATAAACCAAATGGTCTCTCTCCCTCAAGAAATATTCAATCGTGTTATGCTGTCACAGCTACTGGCCTCTGCTAACAACAACCAGGGTGGCTGACAGAAATCAAGGCAGAGTGCATCAGTAGCACACACACACACAGTATTAGTGTGCATATGTAACCCTGACTATGTCAATATGGGTAGAAACAGTCATGTAGTATTAGCAAACATTACCCTCACAGGTCTTCCAGGTAAGAGAAAGTATAAGGTATCTATAAGAAGCCTGTAATTATACAGAGTATAAACATACCACTGCCCAACCCAAGGCCATAGTTGTAATAATACCTGTAGAGTAATGAGGAGAGCAATGATCATTAAAGCTGTGACCACTACAAGAATCTACATTTATTAACTGACATCCCACCCCCCTATCTTATCTTCACCAATAATTTAAACACATAAATGAATGGGCATGTTTTCCACCAAACCTACTTTTGGGACATGTGTCCTGTTGTTCTAAAAATTGTGAAATTTATTCCAATTAAAGTTCCCTGTTCAAATACTATCACTGGTAGCCTGTTGCTATCAATGTAACCTGCATGCTGGTGTAACGCCCAATGTGGTTCCATATATGCATGTGTTCTGTTTGCTATGCAAATGTTCCAAATTTGTTATACTGGGTTAATGGAAATACCATTGCATGCTGTTCTAACTAACCCTGGAATGTGTTTACCATTACTAACCAACATACGTTCTAAAACTGCAACACCACAGTACATCAGGGAAGGCCAATCCCAGTGGATCAGCCTCTCCCACCTCATCTGGCAATGGGACCAGGCCCCAGTATGTCTGGGACCCACCCGGGACCTCTTCGTCCACTGGTCCTGCACGACCTTTGGATGGAACCACCTCAGGGGACGGGGCCTGAACCCCTCTGGGTACAGGCACGGACAAGATCCTGTCACCCGAAGCCAGCATTAGGGCCGCATGGTGCATTTAGAGGTGCCCCTCCTGTAAAGCCCCCCAGCACAGCCACATTTAGGGCTATGTAGGAGCAGTGGCAACTGCCCATGGGTGGGACCTCAGTTCCACTGTATCCGTTTGGGGACTTATGGGCTTCCGATTACCAAACACCCCTCCCCGTCCAAGGTGTTTACCTCCCACGTGTACCACCCCTGTATGCTGTCTTGTCTGTCTTCCTACCCAACTTACCTCCCCAAATATACCTGCTAACCTTCCCCAACATCCCACTCTCACCTTAAAAAAAAATAAAGGGCAATCTGTTCCCAAAAAAAAAATTTTGTCCCATACATAGCTGTCCATTTCGCACACGTGTCCACTGGACACATGTAATCTTCTCTAAATGACTTCACAACACATTATTCTTGTCCTCACCCCTCTTTCTAAGGAGTTTGAGTGTCCAAATATACTGCCAAATTCAGTATATATGCACAGCTGATGTTATAGAACAAATGGACAGCTATGGGCCTTCCCCACGCCCATCCTGCACATCCCTAGCTATCTGTCATATTGTTTTACGCTCTTCATGCCCCCCTTTTCACCACTTACCTATCACCCCTTTTTTCTTTTCTTTTAAAGAAATTAGCACAGGGGTAAGTGGGAGTAAGCAGTAGTAAGCGGGACTAAGCCTGTTTCCATGGTGCTAAGTGATGCCTACACAGATTAAGCAGTTTTAAGGCTGTCTGTAAGCATATTTAACTGGAAGTTAGAATTGCTTTCCACCATGCAAACCCACACAAAACCCGCTTACAACTGCTTAAATGTGTCTTAATCACTCTTCATCCAACAGCCCTTGTTCTGCCCAGCAACAAAATAATCAGCCCTTGCAAGTCTTGAACCCAGGACTGTGCACATCATAGCCACAGCAAGTTACCACTAAGCCATCTGAGCTGTAGATATATATGATGTTTATTCAAACATATCATGCAGCACAATCATTCAACAGTAGAGAAAATGTGTGTGTGTGTGTGTGTGTGTGTGTGTATGTGTATATATATATATATATATATATATATATATATATATACATATATATATATATATATATATATATATATATATATATATATAGATATATATATATATATATATATATATATATATATATATATATATATATATATATATATATATATATATATATATATATATATATATATATATATATATATAGGTTCATAGGTAGGTACTAGGCTATCGGCCCAAGGGCCTACGTAAGCCTAGCCAGCAAGGTTCCATAGCTTATGCCACCCACGAAAGTTATTTTCCTGTGCCACTGTCCAGCAGAGACACAGAAGTGATCTCTGGGGGTGTATTTCCTATTTCCCATCCACTCATCAAAATTTTTCTTGAAGAGTGCTAATGAAGAACTTTGCTTGACATAGATGGGTGGTTTGTTCCAGAGTATCTATCCCTCCAGCATGTCCTGTTTATTGTGGTGACAATGTTTAGAGCATGTAGCTTGGAGGGATTGGGATTTCTTTAGGTGTAGCATGTCCAACAGCTCTGGGTTTGACATAGCTTTATATGTTAGGCAGAGATCACCTCGGAGTAGGCAATATGCTATGGAGTAAAGCTGGAGTTTTTTGAGGCAGTCAGTGTAGGGCATTTGTTTGAGGCCAGTAATCCTCTTTGTGAGGTACTTCTGTGGCCTTTCAAGCTGCTGCAGATATCTTGTGAGGTACATTCCAAAAGGGGCATTGTACTCTATAATGGGTCTAATGAGTAATGAGTAGAGGGGACAATGACCTCTTTTTTCCTGGATGAGAACCCTTTTATGATGAGGTGTGCCACGTAGAAGGACTTCCTGACTACTGTGGCGATGTGACTATCAAAGGAAAGACTACTGTCCACCTGGGTCCCAAGGTCTCTTATCACGCATTCGGTGTTAAGTAGATTGCTGCCTAAGTGGTAGTTCATGGGTACAGAGATTTTACCAAAGGGGATGACACTGCACTTTTTGGCATTGAGCTTAAGGCCATGGCTCTGACACTAGGCATTTGTCTCAGTGAGGCCCTTCTGTAGGATGTCCACATCATTTTGGGACTTGACTATGGCTTCTAGTTTGCAGTCATCTGCGAACTTCATTAGCCAGAGGCCTTCTGTGTTAGCCTGTACATCAGAGAAGTAGATACCAAACAGGAGAGGTCCCAGGATGGAACCCTGTGGTACTCCACTTGTCACTGCTTTGTGGTCAGATTTGGATTCTGCAACTTTTACAGTGTGGGTTCTGTCAGTGAGCCAGTTGGCAACCCATCTTATGACATAGGGATTTACACCTAGTTTAGTGAGTTTAGCTATAATTTCAGAATGGGGGATGGTGTTGAAAGCTATGGCGAGGTCAAGATAGGCTGTGTGAACCACCTTACCCTCATCCACGGCTTTGGTGACTGCCTTAAAGAAGTCGATCGGGTTCAGGAGGCATGATCTGCCTTTCACAAATCCGAACTGGGTGGGATCCAGAGTTTTGAGGTTATCAATGTCTTTGTTTATGAATTCCATGATGATACATTCCATGGCCTTGCAGACCAGGCTCATCAGGTATATATATATATATATATATATATATATATATATATATATATATATAGATGCAAAATAAGGTGAATTCCCAAGACTGGAAAAAAAAACACGTTATCAGCCTCAACAAAAGTTTGAGATCCCTTATCAAATCCTCTAAAGCTAGTGATGAAAACAGAATTGCAGCAGATAGTAAAGACAACCCCAGTGCACATTACAAAAACACTGTTGCCTTAATCACTCTGCCTACATCTGCCCAGCAACAAAATATACAGCCTTTTTCAGTTTTGAACCCAGGACCCTGTACACTGTACTCACAGTAGTTAACCAATAAGCCATCTGAGCTGTATGATGTTGGGATGATTTCTCTAACATGTCATGCAGAACAGTCAGTCTACCATAGGGAATGTACAATGTGGAAGCACTAAACATTCAAATGATATATATATATATATATATATATATATATATATATATACACGAACAAAAAGGCTTCACGAACGTTTGAAACACTTAAAACGAAGAGATAAAAGCTGGAAACTGCCCAACCAAAATTGCAAACAGTCACACAAATCAGATGTCCTTAAACAGTTAGCTTAACGCAGTTTTATTCGTGTTTTCGGAACCGACTATGCGTTTCCTTCCTCAGAAAAACAGACAAAGCAATAATAAATCGATAATAAATCAGTCACACCCAGCCCTTTCATTTAAAAAGCCTAAAAGTATCATGTGATGCTAATTAAATTTTACAACACTTGGCTTTAATTAACTAGTCTATTAGAAAAACCTAAAAAAATATATTCGCACAACAAACATTACATCGCAAGTTGTTTCAAATGATTAGAACTACTATGCGATTCATTTATATGTGTAAATGATTAATATTGTTAAAATATTCACTAATATGAGGTTCAATAGACCATAATATTTATCACATTTCATAGCTCCATTAAAAATCACATAAACTAAACTTATTATACAATACATCATAAATCAATACTTCAAGTAATGACTCTATTAAAAATGATGACTCTATAAAAAATAAATAACCTCGCCCAACAAAAAATGCGAAAGACCTCAAAGGTCAACTTCCAAAGGCTGTTTGCACATGAAGTAACTAACTGTCGAATGTGAAATGCTACAATACCTTTAAACTGGGGATTCCTTCCAACTAATAACTAAGTAATAATTAAGCCAGCAAGAAAAAATGTCAGTAAATTCCGGCAAGTTTAAACAGGACCACTTTAACCAAAGACGTGCATCATTAAAGCACCCATCCAGTGAGTGAGGGCATCCTTATCTATTGCATGAAAGCTTTTTTAAAACACTAGCAATGGATAAATGCTCATTAAGACCCGGGGGGAATGTGGCTCCAGTTCTGATTTGCCAACATAATTCTTCTATTTCTAAGCTAATTTGCCATGGTCCAACAAAGGGGGCATCATCTATCTTTTTCAACTCCATAAAATCAAACTTGTGATTCGGGAATTCTACGATGTGGCTAGCAAGTGCATTGTTAGTATCTCCCTTTGAGATAGCATAATAATGTTCGTAAATGCGCTGTTTTAATTTGCGCTCAGTTTTCCCTATATAGAACGCGTGGCATGCTGTGCTTTTTTTATATATATATATATATATATATATATATATATACACACAAACACACACACATATCTATCTATACATATATATATATATATATATATATATATATATATATATATATATAAATACTTATATATATATATATATATAGAGAGAGAGTGCACAGAATATCAAACAGCCATTATTCCTACAGTTGCCACTTTCTCAAATGGCCAGAGTCTGATTCTTTCCTAGAAATGAGAATTACTGCATTAAAACATATACCCACACTCAATGCAAAGGACATAACACCACACCTTTTGCATAAATATAAATGTTTATTTGTGTACTATTTACGTTGTTTATGCCATTTCTTATAGCATTTACGTGTTTGAAATACAAAATAAGTGATTAATGCAACTATCAAAGAAAACATATGATACAGTAATCTGCAAAACATAAGATACTCTGCTCTCTTGGCCAAAGCCTTCAAGTAGTACAACAGTAAAAAACACACTTGCCTTGAAGACAAGAATCGATCAACACTTAATTACAGATTTAGATCAACAGCCTCCAACTACACTCTGTAGTTAACCCCCTAGGGTGAAAAGTATCAATTGTTACAATGTAAATGGATCCTTTACATAACAATGCTTAACTTCAAACTGTACTATCACACTGAGAAACAGAAATGTGTGCAAAACAGTAAGCTCTAACCCACCACTGTCCCCATGGTGAAATGTACGAAAATGTACAGACATATACTTTTATGTTTCTTATTCGTAATATCCCTCACATGTTCTAACAGCCTAGGTTAAAAACATTTAATACCCCTCCCCCATAAATGTCTTACAATCGCATATAACAGCATTATCTATACACTGACCTCTTCAGTGTACAGAGTCACACATATCCAGCTGTGGCCTGATATATGCGGCCCCTACCCCACAACATGTGTGGGAGTCCACAACATCACTGGAATGATAGCAGGAATGTCCGCACTAAATAATGATAGACCATACCTATCAACCTCTTACTGCATGACATCTGGACAAAGACCGGTATATAAGTGGGCCATATTTGAAATATTGCTGTTATAGACTGTGAAAGTTGCTGGTGTTACATGATTGGTTGCAACATACCCTTTCTGAGGAATATGACGTCAGAAACACATATGGATGTTGCCATGTACTGAGAGCAATCAACAGAGAGAATGCCACTGATTTGTCAAGGACAACACCTGTGTATGGAACAGACAAAACATAGCAGCCAAACCTCTATCCATCATGTGGATAGCCCCACAGTTGAGAGCTATGCAGACTGCATTCCATGCAAAACTATCATGTACATACAAACCCCATAAAACTAGCAGTATTCAAAGCATATAACACCAATACTCAAACTCTGTCCCTTGGTCTGGAACCTTATACAAACATGTAGTTGGCCTGGGTCCACAAGTCTTGTTGTAAGAGGTATTCCTACCTGCTGTCTGTAACACTGCTGCCCCCACACATGAAGTATGTCTTCCATATAGGCAAGGTAAAGGGGCAATGCCCATATGATGCAGTCATTTACAGTAGTGGGTTGCTATGACATTGGCTATTGGAAGAACTACACAGCTGTCTGCATGCAATTAGCAAGTGGGGAACACCAATTGGTGCAGAGGCCATCATCTGATCATGAGCATCACTTAGAAAATCCATGCTGCAACCTATTCAAACCAGCTCTATCCCTGTATTAGAGAGAGAGAGAGATAGTGAGACAGAGTAAAATAAAACAAAAGAAGAAACAAAAATAATACTAAAAGAAAAAAAAAATAACCAAACAAAACAAGGAAGACATCAACTGGAACATAGAAGAGAGCATAATAATACAGGTATGTGAAACATGTAAGCATGTAATTGAATGTAGTATTTGGTCTGTAATAATGGGATAGATGATTCTGAAAGATTTATATGTGCCATCAAGACTTGCTGTAATTATGTCCTGCTGAACAACTGTTATGGGCATAGTATCTGGCTCTGTCTGCAGTGGCCATAGCTGTCAACTGTGCAGATATTCACAGAATGTCAAGATTTACCCATCATAGTGTTTGGTCTGTTCTTCCTAACATCTATATTAGTGTGGCAAATAGCTGGAGATGGAAGTCATGAAGTAATGGCAAACACTTGAGTTTCAGACCCCACCACCTTCAGAACAGTCATGGTAATGCAAAATGTATTATGCTACAAACTTCATAGGTTTGTAAAAGGCATATTTATGATCTGTCCCTATATACCCCTCCTAATGTTAGGCTTTGTCCACATGTGATGCTCTAAGAGGTGGATAGGTCGAGACACAGCTGTGGAGCCTGACTCACCCTGGGAAAGGACAGCTCACATATGGCAACCACTAGAGTGTCTGTCAAAGGGTCGTGACTGTGCCACTGCTGAGCCAGTTAATGGAATGTTACCCATATCCATATGTTACCTGTGAATATGAGTATTATACATGTTTTTATTGTAAGATACCTATATAGGGCATGTGCATAGTAAAGTAATGTTACAGATGTGTGTGTTAAACTGCATGTGATACGTTGAATTAATAACATTCAACTGTACAGTGTTCTGCCAGACAATATTCACAGTTGTGACTGATATCTGTAGTCACATACACATATACTTGTGTTATGTCAGCTATATTAATACATTATCAATATTTTTTTCCCTGTTGTCACCCATTGATGTGGACCATTGCCCAGAAGTCCTGGTATAACTGGTTGAGACGTATGATTGAGCTGCAAGACTGTAAATACAGTGTGCCATACTGACATAGAACACAAATGTATACCAGGTATCCCCTGAGCACGTGTATGTATACATATGTTCAGCTGAAAGGCACAAAAGTAACAACATGGGTCACAAGCAGTCCGGAAAATAGCGAATGTTACTCCGAGAAAGCGCTTACCTTACTACAATAAAGGACATATTGATTTTCACTGCTGTGTGGAACCAGATCATTTTTCTTTTATTTGCAATCCAGAAAATAGGTTGTGCATGTTGCACATGTGTGTAATATCAGTGTCACTGCATACAACAAAATAAAATGTGTACAGCTACTGACTGTTGCATTGCCATGACACTGATATGGGTACTACAGTAGGCATGATTATCAGGTAGTAATCAGAGAAGTGTTCAACTATGTTATGACCCACTGTCCATGCCTACCACTAAACAACTATATTGACACCCATATACACTGGATATCCAAAGTGTACACACCCCTGTTGGAATGCCAGGTTTGTGTGCTGTATGCCAGTGAGACCACAGAAAATCATTTCAAAATGTTTCTCACCTCAAAAGTGACCCATAACCTGTACAATTCTATTGAAAAAGAAACAAAGCTGTTTCATGGAAGGTGAGCAGCCATTTCCAAGTGAATATGGCATGATGTTAGAGTACAAACCAAGACAAATGGATGTTGTAATCTCAGCAGGTGTTTACACAACATATCAGTGTAAGGGTGTGCACACACATTCATATGGCTTACTGTACTGAGTATTAATTCCCATATGTTTCCACAGGACAGGTTGTTATATTCCCTACTGAACTGAGCAGGCTATAGGACACGTCACAGGTGGGGATTGTGTTGACATGAGCTTTTATGAGGTCGTTTCAATTGCACAACTACCAGGCGTTGTAACAGGGGTGTGTACACTTTATATCTACTGTAGCTATATGGAATCAGCAGTACCTGGCCTGTACAACCAGCCTCCACCAATGATAGAGTAATCCCCCTTAGTGGACAGCAGCAATACACACATAATAGGTTGCTATAGTGGCTGTACAGGGACACATAGGTGCAGACCACAACTTGGAAGCATGTCCACCTCTATCTGAGGAAGCATGCAGGTTCACAGGTGACTTCCTGTAAGGCTGACTATAACTATAAATGAGACATATCCACACCACTAAGGCCAATTGCAACAATGTCTCCACATATGCACACATGTAGTCAGACACAGAGGCAGTAACACAATTCAACCTGTACTGGGGGTAAAGCACACCTCATATGCACATGCCATGGATACAGGCAACCTGCATCAGACAGGTTAGGTGGGAACAGTGCCACCATGTCCACAACATTTGTACAGGAGGATATGCACATCAACCACACTCCTGCCTGCATCAGTGGTGAGCATGTACATAATGCTGACTGATGGCAACAAAAGCAAGTCTCCATGGGGCATGAGAACATCACAGTCTGCCTCCTACATGAATTCATGCATGTGCTCACAGCTTCATCAAACACTACAGTGAAACACAGACTTGCCACCATCCACACACCATCCACATGGAAGAAGACCACTGTCATCCCTCTACACAGAAATTAATGGAGAATAGTGGATTGTGCCCAACATTGGGGGAACTAGACAGGTCAGGGCCAGGAGTGTAATGCAAGATGCCAAAGCCATGATAGCTTACAGTGTTATGGTACAGTCTGGATTATTTGCAAGTAATAGCCACTGTTGATGTGCAAGTGAACAACCGTATGAGGTCCTGTGACCTTTTTTCCTGTTTATGTCTTCCAGGTAATATGCAATGTCCACGGCTCCCAGCATTCACCAACATAGACAATGAGACCATCATAGAATATGTCATACAATATCACAGCATCTTATTCAGCCACAGAGCCAAGGATCTGAAGGAGAGGACCTCCCATCCACAGGATAAACAATGTCAGCCTGCACAGCCGGAATTATGAGCAGGTGTAGCATTGTTGCACTGACCTCATCTGCCACACCCATCAGTGTGCTGCTGCCATTGCGAGGGACTGGCTAGCCACAGGTGCAGGTCAGGCCATCCAGCCTCCACCAACACATGCTGAGAAGCTCCTTGCCAGCCTTGGGGCACCTGCCCACCAGACAAGCCATCAAGCTGAAGACAGCATTGTGGAGCTGGGTGCCACCCACACAATGGATGAGAAGCATGCAGGTAAGGCCCCAGTGCACATTACTAGAACACTGCTGCTTATCCATTTTTATATGTAAAGTATCTACATGCATATGTCAGATAAGATAATCTGTTGCTAGAGTGTAGTAATGGACAGAAGTGCATAATCCTTAGTATTGGGGGGTGTATTGCTGATGTGCTGAAATGCTGCTTCCACCCTGTACCAATGCCACAGGTGTGTTACTGACATTACTTCTTTCACACAACTATTTAGGTCCCTCTGGTACACAACTAGGACGGCAGCCTGTAGCTGGTGAGTATGAAGTTGTTTTGTTCAGGTTTGCCAATACACCGGCCATGTTAAGGCCAAGCTATTTGCCATGCACACATTTAACAAACCTACCCATAATGCATGCTGTACATGTTCATTTTTGTTGGTGTTAACTGCACTGCATCACAATGGTCACCATGGTGGCATATCTGAAGGGTATGTAAGATTCCTGTGGTATACCTCACAATCTGTCAATGCAAGATGTGTGGACAGAGATAAACAAAATGGTGGGACAAATGACCTACAGTATGGACATGTATTAAACATTACCCTTATACAGTGGATACAAATAGTGTATACACCACTATTACAATGGCAACTGTTCCTGATATATATATACAAAGGCAGACCACAATAACACATTCCACACCTTTTACAACCTGTAATGTGATCCTAACATGAGCATTAAATGTGTAATATGGAATCCTGTGTTAGGACAACAAATATGGGGAATACAAACCTTATAAAACACTGGAAGCATATGTGTGCGCACACTCTAAATAACATATTGTGGAGGCAGCTTGTGATGTACTGACAGCATTCACTCTTCTTGAGGACACACCTGCCATCAAGTACAGGGCCTCAGTGTCACACCAAGTAATGGTCTGCTGTCCAAGAAGTATGTCCATGACATTTGCCCAGTTCCCTGCAACAGAGGCAGCCATGGCTTGCACACATCTTATAAACCATAAAATGGATCCCATATCCGAAAGGTAGCAGTCAGGAGTGGGAAAAGTAACCTTACCTCACCATTGCATATACCATGGCAAACAGTGCAGACAGTCATCTGTGGGTGTATGAAATATGGGACAACAGTGATGTAGAAAATAAACAGATGCCCATCCAAAACAGATGACAACACATGTTGCAAACTGGTCATGGAGGCTGTCCAGAGACATGCAGCAATACTGGAGGAGTTGCAGGAATGTCTAGTAAGTACTGCCTGTGCAGTACCTGTGTCAACAATCACCTGGATTCTGCATAAGTGTGGCCTATGGGTTAAGGTAATCAGATGGAGGGTCTGTCCCACACGAAACATCATCCAGGGCTCTGTACAGGTAGTATAAGCATAACATCAAGTCTCCCAAAGGCATGTGTTGCAATGTGTAATGGTGTCATGAGACCAAGGCTCAAACCTAAAGACAGTATTCATAAAGATACGTGTGGTGCACAAGCAACACCTCACTCCATCTCAGGGCCACCATCCCCAATATTTAGCTTGCTTGTGCCACTGTACACCTTTAGGGTTGCTGTTCATTAGCTGGAACTAGGCCAGTAGACATGGTGGTTGGAATTTGGAACACTGCAAAATAACACTCATGTGTGGCCCACAGTTGTCAGCCATCTGCAATAAGGCTGAGGATGGGGAGGGGTGTCAGTTTGAAACACAACAGTGAACTGAAGCATGCATCCAAAGCTAGCTAAAAATGGCTGTATCTGAACAGAGTCAAGGTTACGAATTGTGCCAGATATAACCCAGACTCTACAGCAATAGTGAAGCCACTGTGTGACCTCCAAGGGCTGTGCGCGTGAGCTGACCTTGCAATCTGGAAGAGTCAGGGGACCTTTGTAGGGCAGACAGACCAAATAATGCCAAGTAAAGGTGCCCTTCCAGGAATAGTGACTTCTGTAGTTCACTTAACAGGTGCTTCAACAAACCATTGTGTTAAGGGTGTGCACACTTATACAACCCACCATCATCTCCACAACTAATACATTTATTTGATACTGCATTGGACTGCGCAGGTCATATGTCACATATCAGGTGTGTGTAATTTTAACAAATGCAGTATTGTGGCCCCATTGCATATCATATAAGAAACTGGCATGTCAACAAGGGTGTGTACACTCCTCATTTCCACATTAAGCTTTGGAGGTTGTCAATGTAACCAATTTTATTGCACATACATGCACTGCTGATAAGATCTGCATATCAAAGGACAGGCATTAATTACTGACATCAGTCCTCATAGCATCCTAGGTATGTGTCAGACAAACACAGAGGGGCTGTGAGCAACAGAACAAACATAACTGCCACACATATACACATTCAGCAATGGTGTGTACAATTGTGAGGTATGGTGCACAGTGCATGCCAGTGTGCTGTACAAGTGCACAGCAATACTGTAAACATGAGTGCAGTGTGTTCCAGGGGAAGGGGCATCATCTACTAACACAACTCATGCATCACAGAGATGTATACTGTTGGCAACAAGGATTACGAATGACTGCAGTGCATGCTTTTCAGTGCCATAACTCATGCATGTCAACTGTTGGATAATGAGAGGTCTGTGTGCCACCTCACCTGTAAGTGTGTGTGTGTGTATGTAGAAGTAAACCATAATGTACAGGTCTTATTTTACATTTCTTGTCTGCCCCTCACAGGTGGCGAGGTGGGTCAGGGTCCCTCCTGCAGGAAAACTGATGTTAGTGTCCATACAGTCTCTGACAATGATGATAGGCATAGTGAGGCACAGGCAGGGTTGTCAGGGGCTGACTCTGTACCATTGGTTGGGATCCCACTTTTACCCCATGCCCGCAGAGTCACAATGCCCACACATACCCCATCACCAGTGGCCATAGATGAAGGACAGTTGGTGGGTGGTGGCATGGGACAGGAAAGTGTGGTGACTATGGCAAGTGTGTCTGTATGCAGCAGCCATAGCCGGATGATCGGTGAGGTCCCACACAGGCAGATGTACAGGGGTGCTCATAGGAGGGCTGCTGGCCATCATGCCCCTGGCAGAAGTGCCACAGCAGGTGTCACCAGATGCATGTTTCAGGCCATCATGGAGGCACAGGCACATATGAAATATTACACCAGAAATAGTCTGAGGCTCCAGAGGGCTACACTTCCTGCTGTATGTGACTACATCCGTGATCATGCAGATGCCCAGTGTTATTTTGCAGAGGTCATGGATAGACGGTTGGGTGAGATGGTGGGAATCTTCGACTGTGTGGTGTCTGTGGTACAGCATATGGTGGGAGTAGAGCATTGGCCACATGGACATAGCTCAGCAACACCAACAGATGGGGGTCTATGTGGACATGTAACATCTCATGGCCGCTCCCATAGTGGCAGTACCAGCACCAGCACTGCAGGGGGGGGTGCTATCCACACCACAATGCAGCAGGCCACATGCACATGGTCCTGGCCAGTCCCAACAGGGACGTGGATCCACCAGACAATTGTCATCATCAGAGGAGAGTACCATATCTTTGCTTCTGCCTGGTGGTGCCCGTGCAACCCCTGGCAGATGCAGTTCCCATGTCCTTGGCCAGACACAGTGAACTGTACACCCTGCCATGTATGGTCTGCAGCTGTCAAACATACCCCTGTATAGGGCAGCCACATGGTAGAACTGTGTGCATACATACACACACACATCACCAACACAACTAGGGCACCTCCATACCTACACACACTTCACGTCTGCACAGGCTATTTAATAAAGAACCTCCTAACACACACACATGATGTCAACCAAACGGCTCAGCCTAGGCCTCTGGCAAACCCACACCACACCCTGTGCATATGATGATACTTGTGCCGCATCCCTGTCATCTATACCACTGATGCAGGGACATGCTAATATGGTTCTGATGCACAGGGTAAATGTACTAAAGTTTAGCAATGTAATGCTGTTTAACATGATAACAGCTGGAATGTTTAATGCTTACATGTCAGGGTGTGTAGCTGTCCAGCCATGATACATTATTGCTGTTATTAACACTGACTGATTGTGGTCCCCATAATGTATTCTGTTTGAGTTCTAGGTGTCTGTGTGTCAGGAGGATGTTGGTCTGCTGTCCTTTCCTACAAGGGGTGTGGCACTGTGGTAACACATTGACTGTGTCATATCCCTGGTACAGCTGAACACAAGTAACAGGTCTGTATAACAGTTACTGTATGTGCCACATGGCTGATAGGTCTGAGGGGTGTATGCAAGTAAGTGCATGGTGGCTGATGTAAGCAGTTCTTCTACAGTGAACAATGGTAAGTGTACTGGGTGGCACACACCAAATGTTTGTGAATAGCACACAAACAGAGGCTTTTGTGTTGATGCAATACATAGACAATACTGTTCACATGGATGTACTTCATTTTGCAGAGAACTCATTTTGGCCTATGTAATTCCACCAAGACCAAATTGCCAAAAAATCACATCAGTAAATAATCAGTCCGCCAGATTTCATTTAATTGAAACTGGTAATGGCAGGTTATATGTTCTTTTCCCCAGTGTAGTGCAATCCTGGAGCTGGTATACATAGGTGTGCTGGTGTAGGAGGCACAGCCCCCCCACTTTGGAGGGTGTAGGGTGGTGTAGAACCACACATAGTGTGATTAACAACTACTTAACCTCTTAACATAAACTGTATGGTATAACAGCACACTAAGCAGGGGGATACACACAGCAATAACCCCAATGTGGGTGACTGTGCCCACAACAACCACACCCAACTATACATACCAACTCCAGTATCGATGTACAGCTGTTTAGTGGGGAAGAGGGCATTTACACATCCACTACTAGTTTTGATGGAATGAATTTCCACACGATGATTGCTTTGAAATGTTACATGTTGCCAGTTAGTTCTTGGACAAATGATCTCCTGGGAAATATATTTTCTGCAAACTGAAGTAGATCCCTTCACATACACACACACTTACTTGGCAATACTGAGATTAGAACCCCTACCTAGGTACTTATTGCTACTAATGTGTTTGGCCTTAATTGCACACACCACAGAGCTTGCAGGGTGAGGTGTGCCCCAAACTTCCTGTAAAGTGAACATCACCAGGCCTTGTACAGTATGGTAATGGCGGATGTACTGGGTGTTAATGGACAATGCATAGTATAACATACTGTCATGTACACATTGACAAACACATACAGTCATAGACACATTTGACAGACCTGGGTTAAGCAGTGCTGACTACAGGGTCAGTGAGTCCATACTGTTACAGAGTTTTTGCACACAGCACATGCATCACTGGGCTGAAGAGTGTCATCAGTTACCCGTATGGTTGATGGTGACAGCGGTCCTCATACAGTGGACCTTGGGACATGTACTTGGGGTACCATGGTATAAAGACAGTATACCCAGCACCCTCACCCGACATTGTATATTGTACTCACTGAAACCCATGATAATGCTCTGACATACCCACAGCCACACATTTACCAGGACTGCAATACAAACCCTTGTCTATCTAATTATTGCTACTACAGGGATATGCAATTATTGCACATGCCACAGGGATAGTAGGGTGAGGGTTTTGTCTTGGTTCTCCTAATGTCAGCAACATCACCATCCCTTATAATGTAGTGTATTTGGAAAATGTGGCCTCAGAATACTGTCTCTTACAAATATGCACACTCACAATTGTGTGTATATATATATATATATATATATATATATATATATATATATATATATATATATATATATATATATACACACACACACACACACACACACACACACATATTCACATTTGCCAGGACTCAGAGGGTAACCCACGCCTATCTAACCATTTGTAAAACAGTGTTATGCCGGTACTGAAATCTCCAAGTAGCACATAGGAGTGAAGAGTGTCACAAGGTACATTTAATGTGAATTACAGCAGCAGCCCTTTTTAAGTATAGCAATGGGGGGTGTAGTGGGTGAGAAGGCCCTCAGAGTACTTTCAACTACAAGTTTACAAACACACAAACATTCTTATACTCAATAATGCACACAGACACATTTGTCAGTACTGAGGTCCATAGGTGCAGGTGTTCCTAGGTGTGTACCAGGCTAATGTCCATGGAGAGATGAGAAGAGTAGGGCATGTGAGCACACTGGTATCATGCCACCTGACATTTGTCAGCAGGCCATCTATCAAGTAATGCCATTTGAGAGATCCCTAGGGTGACAGTTACATTCAACATCCACTCATCTGTTTTTTTTCTTGGAGAGGGCCAGCGAGGTGCTCCAACTGACATGTATGCGACATATATTGCATAACATGGCCAGTGTCTGGATTAGGGACCTGTACACCCAAACATGGTCTGTTGACTGTGGTAGTCTGTTTGAGGTATCCATGGCATGTGGTGCATACAGAGTGGGGTTTCCTAGCTGTGGCATTCATAACAGCTGAGCAGACATGTCATTGGCAGTCAATCAGAGATTGCCTGTAAGCAGTCAAGATGAATACCTGACATCTGCACATCTGTACAGAGTACAGACAGAAAGTAGATAGCCAACAGGATGAGTGTTTTGAAAGATAGACTTCTAAAACTGATAGGTATGCCATTACTATATGACAGCATTCCTCAATGACATGTCCTAAAAACATAGCAGTCTACAGTTAATATCAACATATCAGATCAATATCCAGTAGGAGACACATAAAAACATACAGCTCAAAAACCAAGAGCGTGATAGTCAGTACACAGAGCCCAGCTTTGCATGCAGGGGTGAATGGTTCCAGTACTACAATCTGCAGTCAACTCTTACTTAGAAAAGCACTGTTAAAAGTGGTAATGTAATGATACAATACATGCAAGTGTGACTGCATATAACCTGGGATACTACCCAAGTATGAAACACATACAAAGAGAAAATACTGTGGTACTACCCATGTATACTCAGGTGTCCATACAGTATACTCACACTCCTTGCTACTGTAATGACAGCACATAGAAGCATGTTATGTACATGGAATTAAATACACTTATTAAAGATGTTATTATCCTGCTATTTGATCAGACTGGAATGTGATCACTGGTTACCAGGGATGGGCTATGCTTAGCAGGTTTAGACATTGCTTAAATGTAAATGCTAAGGAGATTTGCGTACTGGTAAGCGAAGCCTACATGGTGTAAGCGCATATTTGTTTAACTGTTAGCAGTGCTTACTGTCATGCAAACCAGCGCAAAGCCGCTTTAAAGTGCCTTAATCACCCTGTCTCCATCGGCCCTTCTTCTGCCCAACAACAAAATAAATAGCCCATGCAGGTCTTGAACCCAGGAACCTGTACACTATAGTCACAGCACTTAACCACTAAGCCATCTGAGCTATAAGAATGTCTGCTACTTTTTCAAATACATCAGTACATGTACTGAATAGTAGTGAACAACTGCTTTGACTACTACAATTGTCTACTACTTGTTAGTAGAAATAGTGTGGAATCAGTCATGTTTTTTATATCTAAATATACACATATCAGATAAATATGGTGAGATACAGCTGAAAAGGAATATACAACACTCATGCTTACACATAAGAAGGAAATATATATATATATATATATATATATATACACATACATACATACACACACATATCTATATATATATATATATATATATATATATATATATATATATAAATATATATAGATAGATAGATACATACACACACACACATATATATATATATATATATATATATATGTGTGTATATATATATAACATATGCCCATAACATGTGTAGTGGAGTCATACCTCAGCACCATAACTCTCAACCTCTTAGTGTAATGGAACATAATGTAAGTATTGCAGTTATAAATGCAGAATGTTGCTACAGTAACAGGGACTGTGTCAACATACATGTTCTGAAGGAAGGCTCTTCTGAAACTGACATGTACGCCATCAGTTACTGACAAACATCATAAAATCATCATAGTGAATTACTACACAAATCACAGTAATGATCCTGTGGAACACAGCAGAAATGTGAGCAATAAACGTGGACAGTCTGAAACAATCTGGTCAGTCGAGAAGTATACACAGAACTCCTTAGTGCAAGAAATGTGGATGAAGCCTGACAAAGGGGATGTTTAAAGCCATGAAAATGGGGATATATCACAAATACTGGAGTAGACAAGCTCACTCAGTTAATGCATTCACACCCTCCTGTTTGTCTTAACACATATTAACTGGAGGAGAAGAGGTCCCAAGCCCACATACTTCATACTATTCAGTGATATACATGTTCACAGCATCCCACTGCTTTGTCAGAAATACACAAACACATATGGTGGCCAGGCAACAGTATATCTGACAAATATCTGGACAGAACATCACACCAGGGTAAATATACTGAGCTGCTGCAGACTGCCACAAGACTAACCCAATTTTCTTATGGAAGAATACACATGTAATTGTAAATATAGCAGGCACTACAGGCATGTAACAGCATGGAGTAACAGACACCAGTGTAAAAGTGCATACCCACAACCAATCTCAACACAGTCACAGTCACATAATGGTAAGCCTAATTAATAGTACAGTATATGGACTGTGTGAACAAAACCCGCCATAATTGTTGCCATTCACACACTAACCCTACATAGTGTAGTCTGATGCCTGATTGTGGTATGGGACATGTCTCAGTCTGGCCCTACAAACATATAAGCTGATAGGGTACCAGAAACTGGAGCAGCATGCAACGTCAGAAAGAACAGGACCAAGAACACTGACATCTACCCCAGTCTGTACACAGGCCAAATAACATATTCACAATACACTGCTACACAATACTGACACTCTGTCAACAATTACCATAGGTACACAGACTTCACTACTGTACAGTCTACAACAGATTGTCCAGGTTTTGTCCTCAAATATAAGGTCTCCTATACATAACATGTCTGGCAGTCCGATATATCACTGGCTTGATATCAGGAATGATGTCAGTAAATAATGATATACTGTACATATCCACCTCTTACTGCATGACATATGGCCAAATGGTGATAGACTTGGGGGACAGAGGCACAAACACAGGGCCAATATTGACATATTGCTGTTATAAACTGAGAAAATTGCTGGTGTAACAGAGTTTGTTGTAACATATCTCTTCTGAGTGATATGAAGTCAGTAACACACATGGATGTTACCATTTACTGACTGCAATCATTACAGTATGCTACTGCATTTATAAAGACAGAAATATGTGAGTTACACACGAAATCTAAGACTCCAAACTCTGGCTGGTCTGCGGCTAGCCCTACAGGTGAGAGTTTTCTCAACCACATAACACTGTCATGCCAGACTTTAAATCATGCAAAACAGCCATATACACACAAATCCTGTTAAACCAACCTTACTTCAAATGTAGAACAGCAAAACTTACATTCTGTCCCCATGTCTGGAACATCCCCCTCTCTCCACAGTGTTTGTTGTAAGAGGTATTTCCAACTACCCCCTGTGATGCTGTTTGTCAGACACCCACATGAAGTCCTGCTCACAGTGAAGGAAAAGGACCAGCACCTAAGGCAGCCTAGTATCAACCTATGAACCTATAAACTCATTTAAAAGGGTGGCAAAAGCCAAACACACTCTGGCTAGGCTTGTAAATGCCCTAGGGCAGATAGCCTAGTATCAACCTATGAACCTACATGAAGTGCTAAGTTATAGGAGTGTGTTTCCATGCAATTGGCTATAGGAATGATGCCATAGCTGTTCCACATGCAATTAGCAAGTGTGGGATTCCAATTCGTGCACAGGCCATCAGATGATCATGGGCATTACCTACAAAAGTCAAGCTGCTGCCTATGTAAAACAGATGTATTTTTCTACATCTACCAGAGAGGGGGAGAGAGAGACATACAGAGAGAAAGAGCCAAGTGTGTTTGTGTATGATCCGTGGGTGGAGAGTGGTCTCTGAGTATTATAAGGGTTGCCTATAATGTTCATTAATCCATACTGTCACATAGTCATTGCACATGGCAGTAGACATTTATGGCTTGGATTGTTTACACCAACCTCTATGGTGTTTGACTACTGTTGGCCTTGTAATGTATACATTGGGACATATAGGGCATCAATATAATAATGTAGCAAAACCTGTCCCACAATGGATCCTGCTATTACACAATCACACCAACACCCACGCAGGATACTGATGACAGACAGACACACACACACACACACACACACACACACACACACACACACACACACACACACACACACACACACACACACTTGCCAGTACTAAGTTTCGAACCCCTATGTAGCTATGTATTGCTACTACAGTGTTACGCATTTATCACAAGTGCCACGGAGCTTATATGCTGGTGAGCTGTCCAAAGGTATCTTTGAAGGTGAGTGACAGCAGCAGTGCTAAAGGAGTGCTAAGGGAAGTGTAGTAAATGTGAACGTCCACAAAATCAAGTGTCAATAAAGCCACAGGCACACACACTCTCTCTTACTCAAACACAAACATTTTCACAGTTTCCAGGACCAGGATTAGAACTCCTACCTAACTAGTTTGCTACACTATGGTATTATGCAATTATCACAAGCACCATGGAGCTTATATGTTGAAGAGCTCCCAAAGGTGTGTTTGAAGGTGAGTGACATCAGAAGCAGTGCTAAAAGAGGGGTAAGAGAAGTGTAGTAAGTGTGAATGTCCACAAAATCAGGTGTCAACAAAGACTCTCACACAAATACACACATTTTCATATTTGCCAGGACCAGGATTAGAACTCCTACCTAACTAACTTGCTACCCTATAGTATTACATAGTTATTTTACACGCCACAGAGCTTATGTGCTGAAACTTAGCCAATGGCTTATTTTAAGGTGACTGACATCAGCAGGAGTGCTAAAGTTGGGCAAGGGGGTGTGTAGTGAGTGTGAATGGCCTCAAAATCATTCATCTCAAAACACACAAACACAGTTGCCATGTTTGGGATTAGTACTCCTACCTAACTAATTTGCTACACTACAGTATTACGCAGTAATCGCAACGCCCCACAGAGCTTTTAGAACTGAGACTTGGCCAAAGGGTTATTTCAAGGTGACTGACATCAGCAGGAGTGCTAACATGGGCAGTGGGAAGTGCTGTGTGTGTGAATGGGCCATAAATCATTCCTCTGGAAGCACACACACACACTCAGCCACACAGAACTTTACATTAGACAGGACTGAGTTTACAAATGCTGCATGAATACTTATTTGTACTATCGTGTTACACAGTTATCACAAGCACTATAGATACTATAGGGCTGACAGCTACCAAAAGGAATGTCTATAGTGATTGACATCAGCACATCATGTGATATAGGCCAGTTGGATGTGTAGTGGGTGGGGCAGGCCTCATAATGGAATTCTCTCTGTCACTTTCTATCTCTCTCTTCCCCACATCTGTGTGTGTGTATGTTTGACATATTATAGTCTGTTGGCCTTAGATATGTGTGAGTATTCCTATCCAATGTTTGTGTGAAGCATAAATGGTGTACAATTTGGTGTGTGTGCACAGACATCTGCAAATGACAGATATGTATAGTCCACTGTGTTGTCAGACATGGGCTTCATTTCTCCAAGTGTAGGAGCATGGCCAGTATGACCTTCTGTACTGAGTGTGTGAATCCATTCCAGGTAGGATTGTACTCCAGTCCAGGGTTTGGTGTTCTACACCTACAGCTAGCAAACAGTTTCTGCAGGATATCTGTAGATAGGTTGACAATATAGAGTCACAATGGGCGAAAGACAGGGGGATACTGTAACTGTTGCTGTCTGTGCTGCTTGTGTTACATGGTTGGTGTTAGCAGAGATATTCACACATATGTACTGTTTTACACTGTGATGTATTATGTCATCATCTACTGACAGATATAATTATTTGCTCACAGTTATTTACCAGGAAATACAAGATGAATGAAGCTGAGTCCATTATTGTGGGCCACAGTCTACACATTCTTGCACAATCTTGCCATTCTGGAGGGGTAGCTACAGACACTTGCTGATGGGTCTGTGTAAATGGTCCAGCACCTTGGTGGTATGGTGGCTGAGGACCCCCTTCTTGTACATATATCAACTTAACAAAATGGCCATATCCTGCTGTGGCCATACCTCTCAGATGTACAGATTCACCCAGGCTACCCAGAGGCAGGGCTCATATATCTGGTCAGTTCCCCTTCACATTGTGGTTTATGAGCAGGTTTGTAGCCACCCATTAATGGGTTTTCAGGCAGGGGTAGTATGGACACACATCAGAGTTTCAGACGTCACACACTCTATGACATCCATGCTTCTAGACCCCCCTCTGTTATTCTATCCTCTTCCTAACATTATGCGAGCGATATCTGAGAAGTATCCCTATAATTGGCCCTTCATCTCCTCATTTACATAAACCAGAATGCTAATTCATAGTTGCCACACTCACACTGAGCCTTCCCCCTTAGCAACCACTATTCCCTGGTATTGTTGTCTTATGCATGCCGTTGACTATTATGGCAAAATGCTGATTTGGGTATAAAACCTTATTGCCCCCCTTTTTCTTATTTTCATGGTGATCCCGTTTGTGCACCGCTGCCCTACGCTTCAACGGTCGAGATCAGTCAAAAAAAAACAAACTTTTTTTATAAAATTGCAACTATTTTTCATGCCAATGGCCATATATTTGGCCATTGGCATGCCTACTACATTGAAAACATGCTTTCTTTCAAGCTGTCATGCTTCTGTTTTGTAATTTGCAGAAATGTATTCAGTGAGCAACCGAATACATTTCTGCAGGTTACACTATTCCTGCACAGATGCCTGCCTGCTTCCTGGATCACTAATTCACCTCATTTGCATGTTTTTCACCAGCAAATGAGGTAATTAGCATATAGCAGTGGTGTCCATGCAAAAATAGTGTAGGAACGCTCGTGCATGTCATGGAAACTTGTTCCTGGATCATTCATCAGCCATATTGCATTCAGCAGCTCTTGCACTATTCATGCACTCCAGGCAGAGCTTGGTGAATCCGGGGGAATGCTTTAATACATCTTATCACTAAGAATAAATTTGCATTTAAGCCATCAGCAATGTGTCGCACAGAAAATGTGATTTATTTTGCTGATTGTGTGAACTGTATCTAATTTAAAACTTAAAGAGAAGATCTGTTCACATCTATCAGAAATCTGTAGATTTGTTAACACAACATTCTGTTGGGTAGAGAACACTTGTTTAAGTTTAGTGTTTATTCAAAGAGTATTTCCTGAATAAACATGGAAGTGATCTTTTAAATATTATGGAATTAGCTACATGCAAATGTATAAATTATTGTAGGGCTGATTTATTATGAGGATTGAAAACAAAGAACAGTCTCAAACCAGTTTTGAAATTGAAACAATGTAAGTTACAGTAAAATATATTGTCTTTTTTACATTTTGGATATTTTGATTTAATCCGGGCTTAAAATAATTTTACATGCTATTTAATATATACTAGAAGTTATACATCATGTAATTTATGATTCATTTTTAATTGATGTAATTTAAACTAAAGAAGTGGATGCATACAGTGGATATAAAAAAGTGTACACACCCCTGTTAAAATGCCATTTTTTTGTGATATAAAAAAATGAGACCACAATAAATAATTTCAAAACTTTTCCCACCTTTAATGTCACCTATAACCTGTACAATTCAATTGGAAAACAAACAAATCTGTTAGGGGAACAAATATAAAAAATAAAAAATGTACAATAAGCTGGTTGCATAAGTGTGCACACTCTTAAACTAATACTTTGTTGAAGCACCTTTTGATTTAATTACAGCATTCAGTCTTCTTGGGTAGGAGTCTATCAGCATGGCACATCTTGACTTGGCAATATTTGCCCACTCTTCCTTGCAAAAGCACTCTAAATCTGTCAGATTGCAAACGCATCTCTTGTGCATAGCCCTGTTCCGGTCACCCTACAGATTTTCTATTGGATTCAGGTCTAGGCTCTGGCTGGGCCATTCCAAAACTTTAATTTACTTCTGGAGAAGCCATTCTTTTGCTGATTTGGATGGATGTTTGAGGTCATTGTTGTGCTGACAGGTGAAATTCCTCTTCCTCTTCAGATTTCTAGCAGACGCCTGAAGGCTTTGGGCCAAAAGTGACTGGTATGTGGAACTGTTCATAATTCCCTCCACCTTCACTAAAGCCCTAGTTCCAGCTGAAGAAAAGCAACTCCAAAGCATGATACTGCCACCATGCTTCACCATGGAGATGGTGTTCTTTTGGTGATGAGAAGTGTCATTTTTGTGCCAAACGTACCTTTTGGAATTGTGACCAGAAAGTTCAGTCTTGGTCTCATCAGACCATAACACATTTTCCCAAATGCTTTTGAGAGACTTGATGTATTGTTTCAAAAATTTTAGCCTGGCCTGGATGTTTTTCTGTTTAAGAAAAAGCTTCCATCTTGCAACCCTACTCCATAGACCAGACATATGGAGAATATGAGAGATTGTTGTCACATGTAATACTCAAACAGTACTTGCCAGGGATTCCTGCAGCTCCTTCAGTGTTGCTGTAGGTCTCTTGGCAGCCTCCCTGACCAGTTTTAGTCTTGTGTTTTCATCAGTTTTGACGGGATGTCCAGTTCTTTGCAATGGCACTGTTGTCCCATATTTTCTCCACTTTTTGATGACTGTCTTCACTGTCTTCCATTGTATATCTTGTCTTCCATTGTATATCTAATGCTGTGGACATTTTTTTGTACCCTTCTCCTGACTGATAACTTTCAATAATGAGATCCCTTTGATGCTTTGTAAGCTCTCTGCGAACCATGGCTTTTGCTGTTGCAGGCAACTGAGTAACTGTCAGGAAAATCCTACTAGGACAGCTGAACTTTATTTGGGGTTAATCAGAGTCTCTGTAATTGATGGCAAGTGTGTACCCAAGACTGAATGTTGTAATTAAACCAAAAGGCGCTTCAACAAAGTATTAGTTTATGGGTATGCACACTGATGCAGCCAGCTTATTGTATGTTTTTTTTATTTTTTATATTTTTCCCCTAACAGTCTTGTTTGTTTTTCAATTGAATTGTACAGGTTATAGGTCACATTAAAGGTAGGAAAAGTTTTGAAATGATTTATTGTGGGCTCATTTTTTCTATCACAAAAACCTGGCATTTTAACAGGGGTGTGTACACTTTTTATATCAACTGTATGATATGATGTTTAGAAGCATTGAGAAAGAGTTTTTATAACTTGAAAGCTTTGCTAATAAATTATCTTTATTAAGATTGTCAGAATTAGTTTCTTTTATTTGCTGACTGAAATTGACAAATATTTATTGCTGTCTACTTCAACATAGAGACAAGCTATCCGCAGTAGCAAGCAATTAATTTTGAGAGTTCTGAGCATTTCTGCTGAGGAAAATGCAATATTTAAGCTAGAATGGCAAACAATTCAGCAAAAAATAAAGTTTGAAATTAAAGGAAATAAATAAGAGATACCAGCCTCAATACACTAATGCATTTAATAGAGCAATGTACAATTTAGTTTTACTTAAACATAGCCATTGCATTTTTTCTTAGGTCTAAAAGTTAACATCTGAAAGAATACAAGCTCTTTTTTCACAGCTGGGAGGGAAATATAGATAATAAAATGCAGAATGTAGCATATGCCTTAGTATAGCTACCCTTAGGTTTCATTTAAGAAAAGCCTTTGGGTGCAACTGTCAATTTGGGGCAATTGTTCCTATCTGATGGGTTAAACTTTATTTTTTTGAAAATGTGGTTGTCTGTGTTTGTTCTAAATTAATAAGAGATGCTAGTCTTCTGAAATGTATTTAGTTTTTTTGTTTGAGGGTTATTAAAACAAAAAGTAGAAAAATGTGACATAGGTTCAAATGGAGATGAAAAGAAACAAGTTCTTAAAATATCCCCCTGCCAAACAGTGTGTACATGTAACACAAAAGTTAGAAATACACGTTCAAAAAAAAACTGTCACATATCATAGATGGGAACAATAGCTTTTTATTACCCTTTTCTATGCCTCTGCTATATATACAAACTTATCTAAATCCAACCTTACCAAACTATCCACCTGTTACAATAGTATAACTAGATTCATTACTGCTAACCCCTTCAGAACTCATCACTGTCACAACCTCAAGCAACTAGACTGGTTAGAGCTAAATAACCACATACTCTATCAACAGCTACTTATCACTCATAAGGCTCTTTTCTACCCTGATGCTACCCCTAGCCTCAAAAAACTAATTTCACCATATAAAAACCTATCCACACTACGCTCTGCTAACAAACTCCTTGTGGCCTTAAATAAATCATATAATAAAGCTGGGGATGCATTATTCTCTAACTCTGTCGGAAATTCTGGAATCAACTCCCTTATGAAATAACTAACCTTGACTCTACATCCCACTTCAAAAGACACATCAAAGAATATCTAAAATCCCGGTGGTTATGCCCTTGTGCTAACCCTGACTGAAATGATTTCATTATTTCCCAAGTTCCCCCCTCTCCCCTTATGGGTCCTCGAATAATAGGTTTAATTATTGACTGTTTTATCCTTGATACTGACTCTACCTTAGCATTCTAGTTTATTGTCACATATGTTTTTCTGACCTGTGTACTGCTTATCTATCTTTTATTTAATCTAACTTCAGAATATTCTATACCACGTATTTTACTTTTATCTGACTTTTTCTCTATTGTCATACTTTTGTCAGTGTTAGTTTTTCGTAAATTGCTATATAAGTCTACACTGGTACTTTTGTATTATGTTTATTTTGGTCTCTTGTAATAATTGTATTACTTTGTGTATTTGGAGCTTTTCTCCCCGGGCCTCTACTGAAAACGGATATATGTCCAGTAAGACTAGCCCGGTCAACAAATGTAAAATAAAATAAAATAAATAAAATAAATAAATTATTATAATGGCTACTCTATCCATATTATCTTGAAATGTGAATGGAAAGAGTATTGAATTATATTAATAAATGCTGAGTGCAAATAGGTATGCTGCAAGACACATATTTGGACAGAAATGTGCATATAATTTTGGCAAATAAAAGATTCCAGAATGGATATTTGGCAGAATATCAGGGACAAAGGAAAAGGGGAGTAATTATACTAACTGCTTGGGGTGCTCTAGTAGTAATAGAAGGGAAAAAGGACAATAACAGAAGATATGAGGTAGTAAGGGGCTACTGACAAGGGAAGAGAATTACACTGGCATATATTTATATTCAAAAACAGAAGACAAACTGATAAAAAACACACACAAGGCCACAGAGATTCCGCCAAATCCAGCTGAACAACTTTAAATGTAATATTAGCGCTTTCATTTTTATTTTACAATAAAACTTCTTCAGGTGAAGTGAACCAAACACACGCACATTTTAAATACAATTCTAAAAAGGTTATGTGGCAACTTTTTTAAAATCATGTGAATCATGTGACAACCAAAAACTTTTAAAATTGTGTGATCAGCTTTAAATTACGTGACAGCTGAATCCCCTGAACAAATCATGTATTAAGGCGACATATTCAATAAGTTCAAAACTGAAGTAAACAAAAATCAAAGGATGAATATCTGAATACATCAACCTGTAATTTTTTCTTTTACCATACAATAAATAGTTTTATGTAAGAGCAATCATTAAACAGTAAATGTTATACTGAGAAAATGTGTCTGATAAAAAAGGTAGTGATATCATCTTTCCAGACAAAGCCACCTCAGAAGGGTCAGACACGGTGGTAGAACCAGAAATTCAAAAACATCAGAGGTAACTTCTGACAACCTCCCCTCAAGTTCAAATGGTTCATCATGCGTATTAATTATCAACAGTAAAGGGGGTTTTACAATATACAATTACACTACTCATTATATAGGTTTGGTATGTGTGGATTTGTTTGAACGAGGACTAACTTTTGTTCCCACTGAACATGCTAATGTGGCAAAACTTTTAATACATAAAGAAGCTAAACCTGAATATTTTGTTTGGTAACCCCACCATTGTTCCTAACACTCCTAGGACATGTAACATTTAGAACCCTCCAGTTCATCCTACAGTCCAGTGTTTTGAGAAAATTTGCAAACTGGACTTTCAGTCATTGTTGAAAAGAAACAAACAGAACTCAAATACTAATGACAATTTACAAAAACTACGAAAAAAACACAAACTAGAACTCCAAAAGAAAAAAAATCTGCTCAGGCAATCGTTGCTCCTCACACTTTATTGTAATGAAATTATTAATTACAGACAATATTAATTTAACCAATTTTTTATATAAAAAATTATTAATTAACAGAGAATTATCATTGATTTAAGTCAAATATAAATATAAGTAAAAAATTAATATAAGTAAAAAATGACTGAAAATAAATAAAAATCAATTTTTGAATTGCAGAGACTATGAGTTTATTAAAATTATTTATATTAGGCACTACCATATTCAAAATAATAATAATAATAATAAATGAGATTCAGATGTCTGAATATTATTCAGAAAAAATCTTTTATACAACTGATTATACCAGTTGATTGTGCGGTTTGAAATTGTTCTATTATATTAGTAAAACAACCTAGCGATTACCTCTCTAAACTTCTTAGTTTTAAAAGGCACATGAGTGAACATTTCTCATTAAGGCCTGGATGAGTGAAAGCATTAAGCTTAATCTGCCATAATAGTTCGCTTTTCTCCAACAATAGGTTGAATGGACCCCCTCTAATATCTTGCTTGATTTGATGGATTACTTTAAAAAAAAATTATGTTCAGGGTATTCCATGATGTGCCTCGCTAAAGCACTGTCTTCCTTATGCAAGTTGATACTTCTTAAATGTCCGTAAACTCTGTCCCTTAGCCTTCGCTCCGTCTTACCTATATAAAAGCAGGGCCATCCCTGGCAGATAGCTAAATAGACAATTCCTTTGGTATTACAGTTGAATTTGCCCTTGATATGAATTTTGGTTCCATTAATGCATGTTGTTATGCCTGGAACCATATAATGGCAATATGGACATTCCCCATGAGCAAGGTATAAATCAGGATAATACAAACACCTACGAAACTTTAATTGAAATTGTGTTGAAAAATAATTATATATTATTTGAACATAAGTACTCTAACCAATTTACAGGTGCAGCAATGGGCTCTGCATGCGGTGGGCTCTTCCCTAATATAGTAATGACAACATGGGAAAACAAATTTGTATTTAATTCAGAATTTATGAAATATTGTATATTGTATACACGTTTTTTTGGATGACATTTCTATTGTATGCAATGATGACTTTGAAAAATGTAATACATTTTTTGACTAAATTAATACAACAAACTTTTTAAAGTTGACTTTTGAGGCCAGTACAACTAGTATTGCATACCTAGACATACTTATATCTAAAGACAATGAGAGCCGAATTATCTGCCCAGATTTATCGAAAACCCATCTTTTCAAGCACTTACTTGCATTTTTCAAGCTCACCCCCCCCCCCCCACAAAAACCATGCTGTAGTCAAGGGTCTGTTCGTAAGGGCAGCACAGTTGGTGTCAGGGTTTGGTAATTTTTTAGAAGAATGTGAGACAATAAAGGGTATGTTTCTGGCTAGAGGTTACCCCCTTGGTATGGTAAATCAACTAATGTATGAAGTGATAAATAAAAGAGAAAGGGGCTTTTTTAATTCAATTTTTGGTCATGGTGAAACACCAAGACCAGAAATGTATGTATCATCAACTGATTTTATGGCTTACCCCTTCTAGTGAACTTAATATCTCTGCACCCACACATCATCTGGTACAAAATACAACCTTTACTAGATCCTTTATCACAACTTATAATGCTAACAGTGCGACTATTTGGAGCATTATCCAGAAGAACTGGGCTATTCTAAGGGAAGACAGACACATTATTGAGAAAGTGGGGATACACCACACATAATATAAATAAGGGGTTGTAATTTTAACAATATTGTGGAACATTTATCCACACATACGAGTAACAAAATTCATCATATGTCTAAATGTGGATGCTATTCCATCTGCTCCTACATTTTGATGGGTGAACAGTTTGTTATAAAGAACTTTACATTTTATATAAAAACAGTATTTAACTGTCTGACAGGAGGAATAGTACACGCTGCACTCTGTCAATACTGCCCTGTTTTCTACATAAGCAAAACTGAGTGCAAGTTCAAAGAAAGAATTGCTGAACATCTATATGGCATTAAGAAAAGGAAAACAAACAGTGCCCTAGCCAAACACTTAATGGAATGGACAGACCATGTTTTTAAATTTGCTATTATGGAAAAGGTAACCCCTAGTGAACATGGTGGCCCATGGCAATTTAAGTTGGAAGAATGTGAGTTATATTGGCAGGTCACACAATGCAAGTTCTTGGCCAGAGATTAATGACCAGATTTCTATTAGCTATCTTTTAAAACTAACAGGTTTAGATATTGCTACCTTTTTTATCAGACAGATTTTCTCAGTACAGCATTTACTATTTAATGATTGCTCTTACATAAAACTATTTATTGTGTGGTAAAAGAAAGTTTTACAAGTTGATGTATTCAGCCTTTGATTTTTGTTTACTTCGATTCAGACTTATTGAATATGTTGCCTTAATGCATGATTTGTTCATGGGATTCAGCTATCACATGATTTAAAGCTGATCACATGATTTTAAAAGTTTTTGGTTGTCACATGATTTTAAGCTGATCCCATGATTTTTAAAAAGTTGCCACATGACCTTTAAGAATTGTATTTAAACAGTGTTTGTGTTTGGTTCACTTCATCTGAAGAAGTTTTATTATAAACCACTAATTTTACATTTCACGTTGCTGAGTTGGATTTGTCTGAATCTCTGTGGCCTTGCATGTGTTTTTATATATATTTATATTCCTCAAAAAACTGCTATTTGGGAGAAATAATCTGCTTTTAGCAAGGAATATAACTTATTTGGTGGCGACTGCAATTTGATTTGTAATAGTGTGGAGGTATCAGGGGGACCTAGAAGAGAAAATATAATAAGAGAGTAGATTTCTGAAGAAATTTATGAAAATATATGGTATGGAAGAAGTGAATTCAGTAGTAGGTACTCTGACAGAATTAACATATTGTTTTCCAGAATAGAATAACTGGGCTACACTAGATATAAATTATACTTCAAGGGAACATGTGCATTTGACTGAAAGCTTTGACACACACATCCAGTAACAATTTCAGATCAAGCACCGATAACAACTAAGATAAAAATGTAGGGCAAGGAAGTAAAAAATGGGACTTTAAAGAATGGGTAGTTGAAAATATTCAAGAGTTATCAGGAATATAGAAATATCTTCAGAAGTTATAAGCAGTGAGTGAGATAAAATGAAAACTGAGTTTAGAAATAAGGTAGAAATAAAACAGAAAGTGATACGGTTATGAATAGGACTTAAGAGGGACTGCCAAAAGTATTCAGCAATAAGGGGAATGCAGAGTACTAAAGATAAAATGAGGATCTTTGATAATAACTGTGAGTTGAGAAATATTTCTATTAAGGAACTATTTTTTGATAACTCCAGGACACAACAACTTTTAGCACAATGACTAGGGCAACAGAAATTACAAAGGGGTTGGTGCCAAATTTAGGGAGCCTATAAGAAGAAAAATAACCACTGATCCTGTAGAGGTATTGGAGATCTTCCAGAAATTTTATGAACAGTTGTATAAAACACAGAAATATGGAAATCAAGACAGAGCATTTATGAAAGACTTAATTATGGCAAGAGTACAGATGGATGAGGCTCAACAACTAGTGATAAAAGACACAATAAAAATGGTGATTTATATTCAATCTTCAGAAAAGTCTCCAGGAACAGATGGTATTTCTGTGGAAGTCAGAAGGGAAGAAAGTGATAAATACCTGGAAGATATTGTTTAACAAAAAGAGGAGAAGGACGAACATCTTGGAAGAAAGCTGTGCTGGCTGCATTGCCTCAAGATAGCAGAGACCAATCAGACCCAGCTACATATAGACCCATTTTAATTTTAAACCATTGTTAAAAAGTATGTGTGTCTATACTAGCTAAAAGAATGGCAATGGCATTGCCAAAATTGATAGATATTGACCAATGGAGTTTTGTGGAAAGGAGGCAAACATCTGACATCAGTGATGATCCAGAGGGAAGCAGAGTATAAGAAAATACCACTGTTGTTGGATTTTGATGCAGAGAAAGTATTAGAGAGAGTAAGCTGAGGTTTTGTGAGCAGGGTAATGGACATATCTGCATTTATTGATACAATAATAAAGTTAATTAGGAGGATACATGAAGGAACAAAGGCAAGAATTAAAATGGAGTGTTCCTCTCTAAGTTGTATTTGAACAGTGGAACCAGACAGGGTCCTCCTTTTTCCCCATTATTTGTTTTACATTTAGGGCCATTGGCAAAGAAAATAAAGGAGTCAGAAATTCAAGGACATAACTGGTATAATTAAGAAAAGTTGGCTTTATTTGCAGATATGTTATTTTGTACCCAATAAATCCAGAAAAGGACATTTCAGTGCTGTAGAACATTTTGGGACATTTTCAAGTATTTTCAGGATGTAAAATTAATGAAGATAAAAAAAGCCTACAGCCATAACTAATGTGCCCACACACAAATTAGTTCAGCAATATCCATTTTTATATTGACATGATAAGATGAAGTATTTAGGAATATGGATTAAAAAGTCTTCTGATCTGGCAGCTAAGGTTATGTAGGAAGAGACAAAGCAAAAGACAATACAAAAACTAAGAAACTGTAAACTCTTGTTTGTGGATATGGACAGTAACTTAAGAGCCCTGAACATGTTTTTAGTTTTTATATATGGGCCAGACAGGTTTTTATCAACAAGAGAATAAGTTGTGGACAAAAATTCCTTTAGCTCTTTTTTTTTTTTTATTAATCTGGGAGGGGAACAAAGCAAGAGTTAAGTGGGATAAGTTGATCCTTCCATAAGAACAAAGTGGTTTAGGATTACCTGATTTAAAGGGATGTGCTAGAACTACACAGTTAAGGCTCATATACATAACACAGGCAGAAGGTTAGGAATGACAGTGAGTAGGGGTATAGAACATAGGCAAATGGGGGCTGGAAGTTAATGGAGAAAACTGGCAAAAGGAACCAAGATATTAGGAGCAAATACACAGAGTGGGAAGAGGCCAAGATGGCATTTGGATTTCAGGCTGGAGACTGCCTTCCCTACCAGAGAATATTAGAGTATAGGAAAAGGGAAAGGGGAATATTAAGTGAAAGATGTACTCTGGTAAAGTTTTTAGTTGAATCTGGAACAGTAACTACTATTCAAAAAGGGATAATTAGTAAGGCATATAAAATATTGCGATAACTATAAGAATCAATCAGAGGACATTAGAAAAGAGAGAGAATGGAAAAGCAATTTAAGAACAATAGGAGGACATACGTATGACTCCCAAGTATGCAACAGATTGTTTAGGATCTTTGCTTGGATGTGATTGCATAAGTATTTTTATACCTCAACAGACTTCAAATAATTTACCGTGGGTAGATATCAAATACTGGAGGTGTGATGGGGAAGAGGGAGTTAAGTGGAAACATATGTTTGGAGTGTAATGAGTTGGCAGACTTAACAAATCCCTACTAAGTACTCAGTCAGAAATATTAGGTGAGCAAATGGCTGTAATTAAGGTAATTATACTTTTGAGCTGGGACAGAGGATCTGAATTGCCTAGACATACTAATTAATGCCTTATTAAGTTTAATTCTGTTGGCTGTTTAAAAAGCAATTACTAGAAAATGGAAATTGAAGTCTAAACCAACTGTATTCAAAGTAATGAACATTATAAAGAGGTAAATAAACTGGAAGACAGATCTTTAGTAAAATGGAAAGGGCAAATTACACAGAAATAAAAGGAAATTGGGGGAACAGTACATGTAGAATAATGTTCAAGTGAGGTTTAAAGGAAGGCAGGAATTCAACAATTTATGTAATGCTGGACTGATGTTAGTTACAATGAAAAGATATATGATGTATGGAAATGGAAAAAAATGTTAATAAGGTTTATTTTATTTTCTGTTAATGTATGATTGCCTATGTCTTAAGTGATAATTTAATAAAGGTGTTAGTTAGCAACCAGATTACCAAACTAATAATGAAAGCTTGTTTTATTAATCCAGTTTTAAAGAAATGCAAGAAGCTTAAATTATATGTCATTTTGTTTTTGAACCCTAACAATAAATCAGATCAAATAAATAAAATACTACCTACAGAGTACATCATTTAACTCTGCAAAATCAATCTGTATACCTCAGGTATTCTGCAATATGAAGCTGGATCAACAGGTGTAGGTTAACATACCACACTAAACAACCCACTCAATGTTGCTTCTGGAAGATGAGTAAATATTTCAAACAGTTCTGTGATAACATGTCTTAAAAGCATTTTCAGCTATTAAAATAAAATTGCTCTGCTAGATACTATCATACAAACTGCATGCCTATGGCAGGATACAGTTGTTCAGCAAAATTAGCAATCAAACCTGTTAAGAGCAACTCAGAACTATACCTCTCAACCCCTTAGCACTGGAAATCTGGGCAAAGGCATGAAATCAGAGACAGATTTTAAGTATTCCTCTTAAAAGCTCAGAATGTTTCTAGAATAAAAGGTTTTGCATTAGTATGCATCTTTTGAAGGATATGTCTGAAACAAAAACATCTAATTATTTAGATACTTCAGTCCTCAATGATTTGCCAGAAACTACAAATTTTATGAGGAGCAGGGCAAAATGTGGACATTTTGTGAAATTGTGGACAGTTTACAGGTATGCTCAAAAGTCAGCAAGCTTAGCGTAATAAAAATCATAATCAAATAAACAAAAAATCTTTCATTTGAAGTTGTGCTGTTAATCAGCAACACTTCAGAGTTCACTGTCCACTTCATCTCCTGGCTGCAAAACATGTTGTATGACTAAAAGCACACTGCTCAAAGATGTGGTCTAGCTGCTATTCATGCAGCACTCTTTCAAGTATGTTCAATAAAGGACAAAGAAGGGAATTGGGCTAAAGCTTTTCCTCCTTAATATATCTCATTTCATGTAGAAATGCCATGTTCTCCTCTTGTAAGCACTGCTAAAGTGAACTCATAAGAAAATTCCATAAAGAAAGAACTTCAGTCTATCACTGGGAGCATACAAGAACCATCTATAAAACTAGACAAACCTGGAAACAAAAATGGATTTTACAAAGGAAGACTGCAAAAAACAAATGGACTTTCTCAATGAAGTGTTAAAACAGTAAACAGCTCAAATTTAATTAGTTGAAGATACAGTGACATTTGTGGATGGGAGACTGACAGAAGCTGAAAGTCATACAGAAGTTTTGCTAAAGCAAAACACTTTGTTACTTGAGAAGATAGAAGATTTAGAAAACAGGTCCCGTAGAAATAACATCAGATCTATGGAATCCCACAGAAAGAAGAAGGAGACAATCTGATACTTTTCTTAAGCAACTGGTTGTCTAAAGCTCCCAATTTGCCAGTAGCTCTTTCATTTGGCATTGAAAGGTCTCACAGGTCTCTTTCCTCATCTTCCTTAAAGAAGACTCCTCCAGTGCCTAGATCCACCATTGTTAATTTTTTATCCAGTAAAGACAAGGACTTAATTGTAAAGTCAACTTGGGCTAACACACCAATTAAACTAAATGATAATGTGATTAGATTTGACAATGACTACACTTCATTAGTTATGACTAGAAGGAAAGAAGCTGTACCTTTCATCAAAAGCCTGAAGAAAATAAACATTAAAGCTCAACTTGTTTTCCCTGCTAAACTAAGGATCACCTTTTCAGATGGTCAGAAAAATTTCAACACCCTAGAAGAAGCCATGCAATACACTAAGAAAAGTAAAATACTTGATAAGATAGAAGATATGGACTGGGCAAGCACAAGTTTAAAGAGGCATGCATTCAAAAACAATTGGGCAACTAAGGACAAAAATACTAAAAAGATGAAAGAGAAGTAAACTTTATTTTATATTATTCTGTTTGTCTTTCCTAATCTGATGACACCTTATAAGGTAAAAGTTTTCTTTTTATTATCTCACTTATTCTCAGTTCTAATTACTTGTTTAAAATATTAGTTGGCAAAAAAGTAAGAGAAAAATATAGATGACATATATTTGTTTACTATCCTAATCCTTTAAATATTTATTTAAATACACACACACACACACATATATATATATATATATATATATATATATATAAATTTTTTTAAACAACATTACCACCTTCCTGCCTTCAAAACATTATCTTTAAGTTGTCACAAATTAATACGTGCATTGCTACATCTTTAAATTTTGGAAATATATTTCCAACAGCATAGGTGTTATAATATTTAAAGCAAATGCTTATTATTCTCTAGTTCTATATGGTAATGGCTATAATTCTTTTTTTTTAGATGTTCATTGCTTATGTGTCTTCCTTCTGTTTGTGTCGTGCTTATTTCCTTGCTGCTAGAGGGAATGGGTGCATTTAGCTATGGTCACTTATGGGTACATGTTGTTTACATAGATCACCTTACTTTCTCATTTAGATTATGTTTATATCATTTTTATTTACCCATTTCCTCTGGTTTCTGTTATGAAAAATGAAGGAAAGGGAAGGGAAAGCAAAAGGGGGGAGTCTATTTTTTATCTTTTCTTGAGACAGGCTGTTAAGTGCAAGCTGATACTGTGTGACAAATTCACTTCAGCTCTTTTCCTGCTCATTTTCCCAACCTTACTTTCAAATTTTTAAAAGGAGAAAGAAAAAATTGCAGCAAATTCCATCTTGAGCTGCCGAATGACAGCTGTAGTGTATACCAATTGTACGATTGCTGTCGTTTTAGCTCCAGTGAACTTTGCCCTCGCTAATACAGGAAATAAAAATGCATTGAGACATATGATCTCACGAAGCTAATATATTCATCAAAACTATCTCCAATTATGCTTAAAATACTCCAGTTTCATCATAAAAAAATCTAATACTTCCAGCAAAGCTAAAAGAAGGGGAAACACGAAAACGGGCTGATCTAAAGACGAATGGCTTTCTATGTAGACAGTAGGTAAGCCGTTTTACTTAAACAAGCGTTTTTCGACATCTTTTCATTTTTTAATTGCTCTATCACTAGAGAAGGAAAAAAGAAAGAAAGGGGAAAGGAAAGGAAAGGGGGGGGGCTGCTGCAAAAACTTTTTGACCATATTTTAAAAATGAACAAAATCAGCATGATCTCTAATGGCACTTACATTTATATCTGATATGACCTCAGTTACTGATAGTCAATTAAATCAATCTAAAGCCACTAAATGCTTTCACATATCCTGTTGTTTCTCTAATATACTTTCAAAGCATTCTGTATTCATCTTTTCTATGCTAACCTACCTACTATAGAAAGAAGTGCACTTTACTATGTATTATGTGATGATATGTTAGGGAACAACAGAACATCTGTATATTCCATAAAATATAAAGCAGTACTTTCAGTGTGTATTCTTAAAACATAAATGATCAGATTACAATTGGAAATTAATATTTTCTCAGCCATGTTTCAAACTAGTTTTTGTGTAATGCAGTACATAGTAAACAAAAGAAGAGGGGAGGGGAAGGGGGAGGGAATGAAGAAAAAATAAAAGGGAAAATGCAGTACATAATAGTGAAATGCTCTTTTTGGTGTATGTTGCAAAAATCAATGATATTTCTCAGTAGAATATAAATTAATGCTGTCAGATCTATACCTGGGCAACTACCTACATCATTTACTCTACATTCACCTTTACTGTGCATATTTGTTGACTGCAGAAAGAAGTGCCACTGATAGGGTAGAACAGACAAATGGTTACCAGTGAGTAGTAGTACACTCATTACATGTACTGCAATATGCAGCAGCCTGTACTACTTTAAACATATACTGTGTAAACAGATTAGACACACTAGCCCTAATGATTAGCACCTACATCACCTATGTACTAATTAAACATGCTAAATCTCAATTGTTTATTGAGATTGCCAACATATCTTGTAATTCTACTAAATATAAACATATAAAAAGAGTTTTAAAATACTAAGAAGTTATTGTTTATAACAGATATGACATTTTAACTACTATACCCTATCTAATTGATATACTTTTTGATACCCTCATAACTTGTCTATGGGATTAATTCCCTACTGTTATTACTTGATTTTTATCATCTCCTAGCGAGATCGTTGTGGTTTACATACTGTCTGGAATGCTATAAGTACATATTGTTTTCATGAAAGCTGAAAAGGGTCATTTTGCATAGTTCATGTAGATGTTTGAAATACAAAAAAAGCAACTATAATGATCAAAAGGGATGGTTGACTCTGACAAAAAACTATTGACCCTCTTGTTTTTATAATTAAAATACTTATTGTTAGACTTTGCAGAACTAGAAGTTTGTAGAAGTATACTGACTTCTTGTATAACTTTTTATAATACCCGTTTTTCACCTGAATTGCATACGGACATAGCTATAATGCCTAGACAAGACAAAAGTTGCTTAGTTGAAAGGGGGGGAGGCCTCTTTTGACAGCAACAGATCCTTTACCATCCTCTCAATTTAAAAGGTATAGAAGTCCTTTTTGTTATAAGGTTAGCAGTAGCCTTTGTCCTCTACCCCAAACATTCTACAATGGCTCCTACTCATTGATATATAAAACAGATTGCTATATTCAATATGAGAGACCTAGTGATGATATCATTATTTCCTTAGTCTATCTTACTCACCTCAAAGGTACACACATATCACTGTAGGCAGTACTAGACTGAGGACAGAATGGCTATTGTTGCTTTTACTTTTCTTATAAATTTCAGAAGCATTCACAAAAGCTCTTTGTTAAGAGTACCACGATGGAAACAAAACCATGTTTACTATTTTTTTCATTATTCTCACAATTAAACAGATATGTATTTAACTGGTTAACTTTGTGAAAGGGTAAAATACATGCTGTTCATACTCATTCTTTCTTGTGACACTTAATTTCTTAATGTAACTGCATATAGTACTAATGAAGTTTTTAAAACAGTTTTAAGTTTCTGATTGATACATAGTTGTATAAAGTTTAGATGTAGCAGTTTTTGTTGTATACTCAACTTTTTTTTACTTAAATCATAAACTAGACTGATATTCATATGTTTTGATTTAAAATAACTTTCATTTACTTGCAACAGTGAATAATTATCATATATAACTTAATATTTCTTTCAAGTAGTAGCAGTACAAGCTACGCATAGGTTTTCTTTAATTATCTTAATATTGTTTGGTTGCTGGGTGGCTTGGATAAAGCAATTATCCAACCAGGAATGTTATATTCCACTATGAATGGTTTAAATAATTATAGTTTTAGTTAAGTCTTCTATTACGCTATGTCCACAGCAATATCTCTTTGTAACTAACATATTTTTTGCATAATAAAAATTTGACTTCGAACATAATCAAAATTCTTTTTTTATAACCTTCATGTCTGCATACAATTGTTTATCTTTAAACATCAATGGTTTAAATAATTCATTGAAAAGAAGCACTTTAAATAAATACCTAATGTTAAACAATGCTCATATAATTTTTCTTCAAGAAACTCATGTGATTAAAGAAGATATAAATGCAATATACTTTAAAGACTACTATATACTAGCTGGTTCATATTTTAAGTAAAAAAGGAGAGACACAATGATTCTTTGGAGACGTTCTATACCCAAACCTAAAATCATTCACACATTTACTAATAAGGATGGTCTGTTAACAATAATTACAATCAAAATCAACAAACAATATTATACACTAGTTAATACATACTGGATCCCAGGAATTGGTATGAAAATCATGATAAAATTATTGGACACTATTATTTTACATCTTAAAGGTGAATTAATTATAGCAGGAGACTTTAATTCTGTTCTCTCAGAAGCAGATACTACTAATAAGCAAAAAATTAAACTGTCATCTTCTGCTAATCATTTAAAAAATTTCATTAATGGCTTAAATTTAAGAGATATATATAGCTTGAAATCTACTAAATCATTATTCTACACATTTATTCATTTTGTTTTGGTACTCAGACTAATACAGATAAAGTATTCACCTCCAATAGTCTACACTCTAAAATCGATGTAGTAATAACTTCTTGCCCATTATCCAATAAAGCCATTTTATTTAATCTCACCTTTAAGTCCAATAACTTAATCAATAGCACTAGAATTCCTACATATATTACTCAGCTAAAAGACTTTAAGGAATTGTTTTCTATAGAAATAAATCAATTTATGGAATTAAATGACAACTGTGAAATCACAGAAATTATACTTTAACGAATTCCAAAGACCTATTTGTATGGGAAAATCAAAAGTTGGTATCTTAATAAGAGGAAAGAATGGAATAAAGAATTAAATACTTTACAGTCTAAGATAGATAATCCAAAAACAAATGCAAAACCAAACGATGCAAATATTAATCTTGAACTAAAATTACTGAATTAAAAATATCTTGATAGAATGCAACATATAATTCAATTAGAAAAAAGGAAAATTTGTTCCTCTTCCATTAATCCCAAAAGTTTGCACAAACAACCTACAAGATCAAAGAAAAAAATGATTATATTAAAGAAATAAGAATAAACCAAAGGGGGAAATAGAGAAATAACTGATTTAAATGATATATTAGAAGCTTTTAGAAATCATTATGAGAATATCAATAATACTTTTCAAACTTCAGACATTGATGTTGCTACTAAGAATTTTTTGAAGGATAACATACATCAAAGATTAACTAGAGAACAAGTAAATATTATTTACAAACCTATTTTATTAAAAGAAGTTAAAGATCAAATTAAAAGTATTAAAAAGTATAAAGCCCCAGGTTTAGATGGATTAATCTCTGAATTATATAAACTTATTCCAGATAATACTGTTAAACTTTTGCAGAATGTGTTTGAAAATATTAGAACTTCACAATTGATTCCCCCATCCTGGTGCTACACCCTTGTTTCTCCTATTCTTAAAAAAGATAAAGATAGTAAATGTTGTTCCTCTTACTGGCCTATTTCCTTGTTGAATGTCAATTATAAGCTATTTATGTCCATCCTAGCTACAAGACTAAACCATATTATACCAACATTAATGTAGATCAGACAGGTTTTATTTTCAATAGAAAAGTCTATGATAATATCAGATTAAACACTCTAATTGACTTAGCCAACAAAAAGAAAACAGAACTATCAATAATTAGTTTAGATTTAAATAGACCATTTGATTCTATTAGCTGGCCATATCTACTCAAAGTACTTCAAGAATATAACTTTTCTGAATTATTCACTAACCTCGTCACTAATCTATATAACTCATTCATTTGTTAAAACTGGTTCTTTTATATCTAAATCATTTAAAGTTACAAAGGGTACTAAACAAGGTTGCCCCTTATCTCCGTTATTATTCACCACTGCTATTGAACCTCATGCTAATTCTATTAGAAATAATTATATGACCAAAGGTTTTCATATAGATGAGGAATTTAACTGTAAGATTCAGTTGTTCGCTGATGATATACTAATAACTACAAGAGATATACAGTCCTCCTTAAACCAAATTATTTCTTTAAATCATTTAAAAAAAAAATTCAGGCTTAAAGTTTAACAAAAATAAAACAAGAACCCTTTTAATCAATAAAAAAATTGGTGATTTCCTAAATAGTCATAATGAATTAAATTGGAACAATACCTATATTAATTACCTTGGAATTATTATTACACCCTCAACAAGAAATACAATTTAAATTAATTACATGAACTTAACTAATATAGTTAAATATCTAATAGATGAATGGAACAAATCCTTTTTTACAATAGAAGACAGACTTACTTTAATAAAAATGATTTTTCCAAAAATCTTATTTTATATACAGACATTAATATTTCTTCCCTCAAAAAAGTCTTTAAATAAACTAAACACCACCCTTCTCAAATTTCTTTGGTATCCTAACAAACCAAGAATATATTTTGAATGGCATACTAAAAGCTGGGAAGATGGAGGGGTAGCATTCCCTAACATTGAACTATACGCAAAATCCAATATTATAAACATAGTAGCTTTATGGTTAAACTCCTCATATCATTCTGCATGGAAATCCATACATCAAAAATTAATCCAAAACAAATATAATCTAATCCTCAAAATCACCTAGGAATCAACAAATTCTATTGGACTTTAAAATATTATTTTACAAATGATGCACAGATAGTTTTACCCTTACTGCTAGTTGACTATATCATTTGTACTTTCAAAACATATACTGAAACTAACTATATTCTTAAAGGGGTCTATAACACCACATTGAATGGTGATAAGTTTGAACGCCCTTTGTTTGAACCTAAATGTCGAAAAACCCTAAACAGGGAACTCATGGAACAACGATTTTTTTCCCAGGGAAAAAAATCGCTGGTCCATGAGAAAAAAAATCACAACTTTAAAACAAACTGAAGTGGGGGGCTGTACCCCCTACTTAAATATACCAGTTCTGAGATTGCACTACAGTGGAGGAAATACCAAAGCCCCAAAGATGGCCCACCATTTTTCCCTGTTCTTTCTTTTATTACCTATACATAACACTAAAGGCTGTTTAGAAACATTCAATAAAAATAAGATGTCATTTTCAAGAGTAACTTATTATTTTGGCATCAATTTCTAAATGGTAAACTACATATAACTGAATATCTTTTCTCTAAATACTCCTTATCGAATAATAACTGGGTAAACATTCATAGTTGTATAACATATGTAAATGATAAAATTAAAATAATAATGAACTATCAAGAAAAAACTTCCCCAAAATACTAGATTTCCTAATTAATATAAATTATACCCCATTTCATAATATGCCATATACATTGGTAATTAGAATTATAAGAACAGAATCTGTAAATCTGAATTAATTCTACCAAGATTAATGGATCAGAATTCTCACTGAACAACAAGAAATTGATATTAAAATCAAGTTACAAAACAACATCCTCTGTTGGAGAATGTACAGTTGGAAATTCATTTATAGGAACGTCTTAACCCCCAGTAAAATTAACCCAATGTTTAAAACAAAGAAAATGAAATGCTGGAGATGTGAATCTGAATCACAGCCAGATTGGTCACATATGATATTAAAATGTAATTTGGTTGTTTCCTTTTGGAATTAATATAACAAATTGTCTCAAGCATTATGGACTGATAAATGTTATATAGCTGATTCACTTATTTTATTTAATGCTCCAGTACCATAGGTAGGTACTAGGCTATTGGCCCTAGGGCCTATATAAGCCTAGCTAAAAAGGTACCCTGGCTTTTGCCACCAAAGAAAATTATTTTCCTGTGCCCCTGTCCAGCAGAGCCACAAAAGTGATTCCCAGAGTGAATATCCTATTTCCCACCCAATCATCGAGATTTTTCTTGAAGAGTGCTAATGAGGAGGTTTGTTTGATATAGATAGGTAATTTGTTCCAGAGTATGGGAAGTCTCTGGGACAGGAATCTATCCCTCCAGCATGTTCTGTTTATTGTGGTTTATGTCCCTAGAGCGTGTAGCTTGGATGGATTGGGATTTCTTTAAGTGGAGCATGTCCAACAGCTCTGGGTTTGACATAGCTTTGTATGTTAGGCAGAGATCGCCGCTGGAGTTTTTTGAGATGGTCTGTGTAGGGCATCTGTTTGAGGTCAGTAATCCTTATTGTGAGGTATTTCTGCAGTCTTTCCAGTTGTTGTAGATGTCTTGTGAGGTACATTCCAAAAGGGGCACTGTACTCTATAATGCATCTAATGAGTGACGAGTAGAGGGGAACAATGACCTCTTTTTTCCTGGATGAGAAACCTTTTGTGATGAGGTGTGCCACTTAGAAGGATTTCCTGACAACTGTGGCAATGTGATTATCAAAGGAGACACTACTGTCCACCTGACACTTTCGGTGTTAAGATTACCACCTATGTGGTAGTTCACGGATACAAAGTTTTTACCAAAGGGGATGACAATGCACTTTTTGGCATTGTGCTTGAGGCCATGGCTTTGACACCAGCCATCTGTCTCAGTGAGGCCCTTTTGTAGGATGTCAACATTGTTAGGAGTTTCGATTATGGCCCTAGTTTGCAGTCATCTGCGAACGTCATTAGCCAAAGACCTTCTGTGTTAGCCTGTACCTCAGAGAAGTAGATACCAAACAGCAGAGGAACCAGGACTGAACCCTGTGGTACTCCACTTGTCACTGGTCTGAAGTCAGATTTGGAGTCTGCTACTTTCACAGTGTGGGTTCTGTCAGTGAGCCATTTGGCAACCCATCTTGTGACATAGGGATTTATACCAAGTTTAGTGAGTTTATCTATAATTCCAGAGTGGGGGATGGTGTCAAAAGCCTTAGCGAGATCTAGATAGGCTGTGTGAACCACCTTACCCTCGTCTATGGCTTTGCTGACTGCTTCAAAGAAGTCTATCAGGTTTAGGAGACATGATCTGCCTTTTACAAACCAGAACTAGGTGGGGTCCAGAGTTTGGAGATTACCAATGTCTTTGTTTATAAGTTCCATGATGACACGTTCCATGGCCTTGCAGACCAGGCTCGTCAGGCTAATAGGGGTGGTAGTTCCCAGGATCCATGGTGGCTCCCCATATGTGGAGTGGGATAACCGTTGCTGTGCACCATTCAGCGGGCACAAAGCCTGAGGTGAGGCTATGATTAAACATGGTACTTAGGTGGGGTGCCAATTCATTCTGTAGTTCATGTAGAATGCAGTCGGGGATGTTGTCAGGTCCCATGGATGCTGTGTTCTTGGCTTTGGAGAGTGTTATACCTGTGCAGCCATGATTACAGGAACTTTGCATTCTTCCGGTATAGACATGGGCCCTTTAGGGGGGTGAGAGGGGGGTAAAGTTAGCACTGAACCTATCTGCCAGGATGTTGGCAATATCAGTCGGTTATGTATATTTAGTGCCATTATGCTGTAACAGAGCAGATCTGAGTGCTGCCATTGAGATTCTTGACATAACTATAGAATGCTTTGTGGTTGTCTTTAGAATCAGTGGCAATTTTGTTTTCGTAACTAGCTTTGGAGGATTTTATGAGTGATCTCAGCTTCTTACTGAGGCTGACCAGGGAGTTCCTCCAATCATGGGATTTTATTCTTTTTTGCAAGAGTTTCTTTCTTCTGTTGTAGAGTTTGTTTATGGCAGGGGACCACCAGATTGGCTTCCTTTTTTTGGAGGATAGCATCTTGGTTCTGTTAGGGATAGCATGATCCATGCACTCGTGTAAATGCTTATAAACTGCATTTGTGTAGGATTCAGCAGTCGTACCTCTATAGTCCATTTGCATGAGTGTCTTGAAGTTTGCCATTCCGTCTTAAGAAGCGTGAAGTTGCTTTGGAGAATTTTTTTACGGTGGTTTCCCAAATGGGGGTGGGGGTGGGATGTGGATGTCTAGGGTGATTAGCTTGTTGTTGGATCTGACCAACAAGGAATTGACCTCTGGTGTGGAACACCAGTCGCCCATATTGGTAGTGAAGTGTATGTTTTTAAGAAGAGGTTTATCCATGCAAGTTTATTATGGATATTATACTGGAAGTAGTGAATAAGAGAGAGGCTTTTTTTGCCCTTTATTAACTAACTCGGATACCAACACAGTTACTTATGGTAGTATATATAATAACAATCAGGAAAAGAAAAGGATTATAAGACCACTTTTATCACTATTTATACCAATGATAGTTAACACATTAAGAAAAATTCTTGAGAAGAATTGGTCCATATTGAACCATGAGAAGCGTATTAGACTTTATATAGATGTTCAGCCTACTATGGTCTTTAAGAAGGGTAGAAACTTTAAAAACATTTTTGAAATGAAACCCATGTCAAAAAGTAATGATGGCTATATGAGGAAATGTGCAATGTGTAATTACTGTAAACACAAAGGAAGGGGATGTTTTCCAGATTAATAACACTGAGGTAAGGATCCATCAGAAGTACAACTGTGCCTTTGAAAGGATGATCTATTGTGCTTTATGCAACTGTTGCAGTTATTTTTATATAGGTAAAACCGATCGTAAGTTAAAATCGAATATATGAACATTAACATGACATAAAAATTGAAAAAGGACACTAACAGACTTAGCAAACACATAATGGAAAATGTTGGACATTTCTTTAATTGTATTATTATTGACAACATAAAAACAGTACTCCGGGGTGGTGCTTGGTCCCTATTATTAGAGAAAAGGGAACTATACTGGCAGCTGCGACTTGATGCATCCAGCTGGCCAGGTTTGAATGAGCATATTTCTATAAGTTCCCTTTTAAAATTGAAGGCTTTAGAAAGATAAATAATTGATTAGATTTTTATATACATATATATTTATATATATTTTTTTCTTTGTTACATAAAGTATATTTATATAGGAACTTTTACTGCATTCAGTTTCTATTTTACTATACTATCTAATGTATTCCTAGGTAGAATTACTGTTTAATATGTGCTTCTCTTTAAGGGGGTGTGTCATTTCAAATTAATTGATTAATTAGATATGAAGTTTTTTAAACTTTAGTACAAAAGGTATTAGATGGATTAATTGTTTATCTGATGAAATTCTGAACTGTTCAGTACAAAAACGCTCATCTGTTTACTGAATAAACTCCAGTATTTGGATTATTGGACTGTCGTTTGTGCATTGCTCTTTGAAAAGGGGCATATCCTACTGCTTGACTTGGCTCTGTGTGTGTTTGGAAAGTTTACTTGTTCATCTTCTTTTTACTGCAATTTCCAGTAAACTAACTGATTAAATCTTTAGTAAAGACAGGACAAAAGTGCTAAGTTTGTGTTTAATACAGATTCAGGATTTAAGCTGGTCTTGTGTTTAGTGCCATCTCTTACATTGTTCATTTTAATCTTGCATTGGATGTGTTTTTTTATTTTAACTACATTAGCCATACCACTCCATAAAGGGGGGACTTATGATTGACCTAGACAGCTATAGACCTATGATCCTCACCAGCCTTATCTGTAAGGTAATTTATTGTCTCATTACAGACCATAAATAAGGTCATATGCAGTCTTCAAACTCTGGATCCTAACCAGTTTGGTTTTTTTTTTTTTTGTTAAAGGCAGATCCTCCCAACAGAAAACAGCGCTGTCTGAAAGTTCATTTACAAAATGCCTTAGTGACAGAATTGCATTTTTTGGTCCAATGGCAGTGACAACTGCACAGAATGTTTGGGGTCATGAGTTCAATCTCCCCAGGCAAGGGTCAGTGTTTCATAGTTTGGCAGTTAGTACAGAGGGTTAAGGGAAGTCCAATTCACTGCTTCAATGGCTCCGAATGTCGAACATGTTCCACAGGAATGTTTAGTCAAAATGTCAGTTCCAACAAATGCAAGTGGATTATTACCTGAGATTGCAGTACGGTGGGGAGGGTGTTTTACCTTTTCCCCACTGAAGTGACTAGAGTTGCTACAGATGATTAGTAACAAACATTGCTTTTATTGTGTGTGCGTGTTTGTGTGTGTGTTGACCTTTTCGGGTTAAATTGTGAGACCAATGCGATGATCGGAAATCTGATCAAGGCTGTTAATACATTTCTTCCTGTTTTACAGGGTTTGATTCCCTCAGCTTTCATATGGTTAAAAATCATTCACCTTACAAACCATCTCCAATAAAATCTGCCAGTTCATTACTAACTCTCCTAATAACGTACACCACTGCCTAACTCTCACCAAAGCTAAATGGCTCCCAGTACATTTGAGAGCCAACTTCCTATTAGGATCACTAATGAACAAAGCCCGTACTCCCACGACATCAACTCTTACTCAAACTTTTCGCCAAAGCCCCCACATACATTTAACCTCAGGGGTATCGCTCAATCTTAACCCTCCTAACTCCAAAATCTAAACTTTATTGCACTGTATGTTCTCCATGCCAGCACCTAAACTTCAGGCCTCCATTGTTCTCTCAATGCGAAGCATCCAAAACTACTTGGACTTAAGACGACAGATCAAGGAATACTTCTTCACCCAAAGTGCAGCTGCACTCACTCAGGTCACATTACATGAACCTTGCGCTACTCTCACTCACACCCTTTTATCCTGATTTCATCCTTCCTTATCTTATTTGTCATCCCCTTATCATCCCCTTACTTACTGCCTCTCATTCATCCTACTTCCCTTTTCTCTTTGCATCTCTCTCTCACTTCTTTCTACTCTTCTTACCTCTGCATGCTTCTCTCAACAATTTTCACTTGCCTCTTCTGTCTTCGTGCAGATGTGCTGCAATCCCTGTGGCATAAGCCATCTCAGTCATTATGGTTTAATCAGTGCACTACCCTGGTAAACAAAAAATATAAATAACTAAATTAATAAATCTGCTACTGTGTGCCCATGAGCTAGTTCTCCTACCCATCAGTGCTTTTGGGTAGTTGGGAACTTCGCTTAGGTTCTTCAGTGTTCTAATAGACAGTATGCCTATAATCTATAAATCCATACTATACAGAATTATCTCAAGCTTCATTTTGCAGTAATTGTGTAATGAAATGCATTTTTTAAGGAAAATTTAATTGCTTGAATTTTAGCCTTTTATCTGAGCAATTAATTCTTCTGTTCTTTTTGCAATTGTATTTACCTCTGCACATTTAATTTACATCTGCACTAACTTCTTTACTGTGTAAAAAAGTTTTTATTTATTCACTTTTATATTTACTTACCTGTTACTAATTATCTGAGGACAGTGTATTATTTAATACTGTGTCTTATCAAGCATCCTTCTGCGAGAGACACTGCTATGCACGGACATTGTCACTAGGTTGCATTTAGAATTTGTACTGGCTACTGATCAAGACTGACATGGCAACTGGTGTGTTGGTTCCCTAGCTCAATGTGCAGGGTAGTGGCAGGTATGTGTGTGAGTCTGCATGTGCATTTACGTAAGTAATAATTTGCTTCAAAGGCAGTTACTGTGATGAGAACCGAAAGGCCCTGAGGTTCACAGAGAGAATGGTGAAAAGGGGCCAGCTTGCTACACCACAATGTCAGTTCAAAAAGTGGTTGTTATATAATTACTGACCATGTGACAGGTAAGGCCAATTTCTAACCAAATGTGACAGGTTCATTTGAGTCCAAAAAGGGATGTTGGCTAGGCTTAAAATTCTTTCAAGGGGAGCTAGGCTAGTACTTAACAATGAACCTATAACCCTGATTTGGGTATGGCTGTTGCAAGTCTATACTCAGGGCAACAGTGCATTTCCCCATTTGCTCTTAAGACCAGGATGAATTTGGTGAACTAGTCAGTGATTCAGATTTGTGTGCATCTTTTCAACTCTCTATTGGATACCAATGGGTATGACTTCAGACCCCATCCCTTTTCATTAACAATTACAAGTTTTTGCTATTTTTATTATGATGCACTTTTATTTTGTTGATTTACAGCTTATGATACCTATAGTGAAATACATATTTCACTTGGTATCAGATTTTTTTCATAGGAAGCCCATTTCATATAAACTGTATAACTGCACAGCACAACTAAAGTATAGTCAGGGTTTCTACTGTCCTGTTTCCTATTACCATCCTTCTCCACAATCATTGCTTTATACTTCTGAGACCTATTTGGTTCCACATTGCCAGTCTTTCTTACCACAACGCCTGGGTGGGTAGCATAATGCTGTCGTCTGCAGGACAGCTATTCTTCTATAACCTTTGTGGCAACATGAATATGGAGTTTGAATTGCAGAAATGCATTCTAGTTTACATTTTATTTCCTTCTTTGCTTTTACCCCCCCCCCCTGTTAAAAGGTGGTCATGTTCATAACTGCTTACTATTATGCTGGAAAGTGATGAGTCTCACATTGTGAATGATACATTTCTTGTTATGAGACCTGTCCAGTTTCCTTATTAGAGGAAAGATCTTTGAGATACTTTCCTCCCGCTTTACTCTCAAGATAAATTCCTTGGCACTCACATCTTGAGGTCAAAAGCTAATGATGACTGGAGACCCGATACTGATTCTCTATGTTCTATTTTCATTTAGCAGTGTCAAAGAAAATACTTCAAAAGACCAAAAGCACAAGGTTCAGTTCAGGTATCTTTATTCTTGCGCAAGGAGACAAAAAATGCAGTTACAGAGTTTGTCTGACTAAAATCAGGAATTGTCACAATTATTATACCTTTCTTTCAAGGCATTGTCCACTACGGCTGATGTAGCAGACCACCAGTTCACAATTCTGTTACTTTACAGATGTTTCTCACATTTTTAGCTGACTCTTCAAAGTTTAAAAAAGATTTTTCAGTAAACAGGATGGTCTTGACGACCACCGGTCAATTATAACTTTCTTGCTATGTGATGTTACAAGTCTAGGAACTATGGCTAATTCAAGCACAATGCAAGTACAGATTTCTGAAGCAGTTCATTGTTTATAGTATCTAACTTTCTTGCAGCTTGTGCACTTTTTCATTAGCATGAACAGAGCTTATTGTCCATAATGAATGGATCTACAGAAATTATTATTATTCTCCATTTAATTTCCTGACCTAGCAGAAAATCACCTGCTTTCCAGTACATTTCCAAAGCATAAACATGTATTTTGCTGTGCTAGCAAACTAGGTCAGAGTGCATCTTGCAGTGTCAGAAAGCACAATTTCAGAAAAGCATGTTTTCAGTTTCAAATAGAACTAATACTGCATATAGAATAAAAACGTGTTAATCTTCCCTTATTTAAAATAAGCATTACACACATATGTTATTACATATTTTTCTAACAGCAGTCATTAGCTTTCTCTTATTTTTCCCCTATTCATGTTGTGGAATTCAAACTTAGTATGTATAGTTATGTTGCCTTTTTCATTTGTGTCTGCTCTTTGCAGATAATGTGAAATTAAGCATAATCACTGTGTGTGTGCTGCTGCTCCATTAGTGAATAGTCGTCACCTGTGAGACGTTTTAGCTTATGTAGGACCTTGAACTGGGGTAACATTAAAATGGCACAGAGAAACAGTCACTTAAGCAATAATTGATGACGTGGTGTGGTATATTAAAGATTTACCCATGGCTGGCATGGTTTAATCACGAGGGCGAAGCCAGAGTGATTAAATAAAGCCAACCGTGGGTAAATTTCAATATACCACAACCACGGAGTCGGTTATTGCTATTATACAATGACATTATTTAAGAAAAAAAATACTTTTCTTAAATAATGTCTTTGTATAACGGCACATTACTGTTCTTCCACAGGTGGTAGTATACTGCTTCCTTGTGTTGATGGGACTTGCATTCCTACGCATACCCAGTACATCAATGCTTTGAAATGGAAGCAACGGAGAAAAGAAAGTCTCCGTTGCTCTGTTTTTTTATTTATTTATTAAAAAAAAAAAAGGTTTTGGACAGTTTATACAAATGGAAAAAAGTCCAGGCGACCAGACCTTTTTCCGTTGGTATATTGTGAGATTTACAATGGGCATGCTGGCCAATCAGCGTGCACGTTTTGGAATATTAATGGGGGGTCATTGTATAATTCTCTGTAAACATTTTAGGAGAAAAAACATTTTTCTTTGAAAATGTTGGACAGGCAGAGAAGAAAGGGCTGGAAATATCCATATGATCTGGTCATGTAGCCATATTTGCAAATGTTGAAAATACAATTGTTGAATGGGAAAAGATTTTTTGAGAAGACTGTATTAAGGCATTGGAAATTTTATTTACTAGGATTAGAAGGCATCCTTGAAGGTTGGAGGCAAGCAGAGAAAGTTATGCTTCTCTTCCACAGGGCTTGGAAGGGTGGTTTGGGTTGGAAAATAGACTGTATTGGTAAACACAATCAGATAATATACCAACCTGTTCTGAAAGCTCAGGAATGCACAGTTAAAAACTTGAAATAGGCAGAGTGTGGGTTAGAATGAGAAATTACTATAGTGGGTGGAAGGGATAATGTGAATATTTGATGTTTAAATCATATTGAACAATTAGTATTTGTTAGTTTGTATGTATTGTATTCATATCATCTTTATGGTTGTGATATGGTGATTTTTTTATATGGTCTTATGTCATTATGTTGTGTCTTTTGGCTTTTCCCAGTTAGGGGACGCCACAGCGGAACTCCGGTCTGCTAATGATTGGCAGTAGATTTTTACGTGCAGAGTTGCCGGTCCTGACGCACAACCTTCAACAAAGGTACGCCCATTCACGCATGTCTCCACACAGAAGATGCTCTAGCTGAGAATCGAACAGGACGTCTTACTGTGAAGCGACAACACTACCGCAGCACCACCACCACCGCAGTATGGTCTTATGTCATTACAATGAACGCTAAATAAGATATTAAAAATGTTTCTAATACATGCATTTTGTAATTTGACCATTGATGTAATATGCTAATATTCCCCTGAATTTGTCTGTTTGGAATAATAATGTTGTACACAAGAAACACCCATACGGTAGTATTTTACTGTCTGACTACTTTTGATCATAGTCCTGAGAATCCAGTACATGCTTTAATATGAAGCTGGAAATACCAAACCTTTAAAAGTTCTACAGTTTGAGTAATCCCATCTGCACAATACAAAGTATATGGCATGCTGTCAGGAGTAAGATCAAAAATATAGTGGGGTACGATGGGGTTTCTATGATCATAACCATGTTATTACTGGTTAGGAACACGGATGCCAAGAAATTCACCTCAAGAGCAGAGCATGAGAGGTGAATCTAAGCATCCATGTCGAGAAAGTACAGTTGCGTTCACTTACCATAAATGTAGATGTTCAAGTGTATTCACTGTTGCAGTCATTACATTTGGGTTATCTGCCTGCAGGTAGCCCTCAGCCGGCCTGAATATCAAAGTCTTGGATCCCTGCGTCGGATGCTGTCTCTTCTTCCATGAAGTCAGGTCGTCAGGGGTATAAAACATGCAGCTGACACCATTACATCAGTTTTTCTTGCCCCAGATGTCAGGGGCCCACATAATGGGAAGCAATTATGTTAGGTTACACCTCCAACAAAAAGCAAATACACCAGAAAGCTGAAATATACTAAACAAGAAGAAAAGTATAGCCAAGAGAAGTCAGGGGGCTGCAGGGAGGGTAACCAGGACTGCAACAGTGAATATACTTGAACATCTACATTCATGGTAAGTGTACACAACTGTACTACGTTCTTCGTGTTTCACTGTTGCAGTCATTACATTTGGGTTGATTCTCAAAGCTAAGGAAGGGAGAAGGAAGTTAGAGAGCCTTAGGACCAGCTATTAAGCCCTGCAAAACTGCAGTGGCAAAACCAGCTCTGGATTTAGAAAAAATAGGCATGTGGTAATGCTTGGTGAAGGTATGTGCAGAACTCCAGGTAGCATCTTCTAGGTTGTCCCTGGTAGGGACACATCTGAGAAAGGCTGTAGAGGTAGATGCAGCCCTGGTGGAATGTGATCCTATCCCCTGTGGGGTAGGTTTTCCATGGTGCTCATAGCAGAAATTAATGCAATGGACTATCCACTTAGAAATGGTTTGCTTTGAAATGACCTTCCCCTCTGCCCCTGCAGCAAAGTCAACTAGCAGCTGTTCAGATTTTCGGAGAAGCTAAGTCCTGTCCAAATAAAATATAAGTTGCCTGTGCATGTCCAAAGAGTGCAGTATTCGTTCTCCTTTGTTTTGTGGATAAGGGAAAAAAGTAGGAAAATGGACTGATTAAGGGCCATACTAGACACAACCTTGGGCATAAAGGAAGGACTGGTCCTGAGGGACACCTTGTCTGCATGGAAGATGATGAATGGCTCCACTGCTATGAGGGCCTGTCTTCTTGCTGAATTGATGGCTAGAAGGAAGGCTGTTTTCCAAGAAAGGAATTTCAACTCTGGAGTTACAGCTGTCTCAAAAGGAGGTAGAGTGAGCTTTTCCAATACAAAGTTAAGGTCCCAGGCTGGAGTAGGGGCTCTCCTGGGTGGTCTTAAATTGTTGGCCCCTCTGAGGAATTGCTTTAGCAGGGGGTGAGAGAAGAGGGGTGGTTCAGTATTATAATGAGCTGAAATGGCAGAGGCATGAATTTTAATTGACGAGAAGGAAAGGCTCTTGTGGAGCATCTCTGTTAAGTACTGAAGAATATGCGGTAAGCTGGGCACCGTTGTGCCCATCCCCTGAGTCTGGCTCCAGGAACAGTATCTTTTCCACTTTTCAGCATAGGATTTTCTAGTACTAGGCCTCCTTGCCTCCAGAATGACATCTAGCACCTGCTTACTGAGGGGATGTTATTGGAGAGCTCAAGGAATTAGCCAGGCTGCAAGGTTCAGGGTTTGCAGTTGGGGGTGCAGAATCTGGCCCTCCTGCTGGGACAGCAGGGAAGGGGTCTGAGGCAAGTGCCATGGTTCCAGCAGTGGCATACTGCGCAAGAGGGGGTACCAGTGTTGGCGTGGCCAGTCTGGTGCAATCAGTATTGTCCTTGGTTTGTCCTGTTTGATCTTTAGCAGAACTTTCGTGAGGACAGGCAGAGGAGGAAAGGCATAAACTGAGAGGTTTTCCCAGGTGAAGGACAGGGCATCCACTTTCCAAACTTGACTGTGGGAAGTCTGTCCTTGTGCAGAATTTGTCCAATTGGTAGTTCTGAGGGGAGGCAAACAGGTCTATCTCTGGATCCCCCCATTTGTTTTTCAAAAGCTTGAATATCTTTGGTTCCAGTTTCCACTCGTGTGGGTCCATGATATTTCTGCTTAGGTCGTCTGTCAGTGAATTTAGCTTTCTATGTGTAAAAAATCCAAGTAATCCGGTCTTCTGAGACAAATAATTCAGTTTATTACACAGATAAACCACGATGTGTAATAAACTGAATTATTTGTCTCAGAAGACCGGATTACTTGGATTTTTTACACATAGAAGGTTATTTCTCACTCTGTCAACGCTTGCTTGAGTTATTTATCCATTTACTTATCTTTTTTATAAGCAAGCGTGCTGTGGCAGTAACCAGCATTTTTAATTTACCTTTCAACGAAGTGAATTTAGCTTGCCTGGCAGGAATTGAGCTTGTAGGTGCACTTGGTAGCTTAAGGCTGTGTTCCACAGAGTCATGGCTAGTCATCAGAGAGGGTACAAGTGGGTTCCCCCCTGCTTGTTTATGTACCACCTAACAGTGGTGTTGTCTGTCTTTACCAATAATTGTCCTGGAAGAATGTAGTCCTTGAAGGCTGTCAGGGAATTCTGTACAGCTAACATTATTTTTGACTGATATGCAGGTGCATCTGACTCAGGTTCCATTTGCCCCGAATGCACTGCCCTGCCAAGTGAGCCCCCCCCCATGCATAGTCTGATGCATCTGTTGTTAGGGTTTGGGCGGCAGGGGATAGAGTGAATGGGAGCCCCTTGTTGTGGTAGCAGGCCTCTGCCTACCAAAGGAACTCTGTCTTTATGCAAGGAATGATAGGAATCATTGATTCCAGGTCCTGAGAATGTTGACACCATAGGCTTTTTAGATACCATTGTAGTTTCCTCATATGCAGTCTTGCATATGGAATTAGTAGAATGCAAGGGGCCATGAACCCCGGGCTTGCAGGATTTTCTTTGCAGATAGCTGTGTCTTTGTGGCCAGTAGTTTGATGTAGACTGTCAAACTTGTTTCTCTGGTGTGAGGTAAGCCATCTGGGAAGTTGTGTTCAAGCTTGCTCCCAGGAATACAACTTGTTGGCAGGGTACTAGATGAGATTTCTTTTCGTTTATGGTATACCCCAGTGAGGTTAGAAGTTTCTTTACAAATGCCAGATGTTTTAGTAGCATGTCCTGACTTTCTGCCTGAATTAGACAATCGTCCAGGTATGAGTATATTTGAATATTTCTTTGCCTGCAAAATGCAATGATGACTGGAGCTAGACACTTTGTGAATACCCTGGGCACAGTAGATAAGCCAAAGGGAAGTGAAGAGAACTGATAGTGCATGGAGCCTGCCCTGAAGCGTAGGTATTTCCTGCAAGATTCCCTTATTGGAATGTGCAGGTAAGCTTCCTTTAAGTCTAAGGTTGCCAACCAGGCATCTTTGCCTAGCATAGGAAGCAGCTGTTGAAGTGTTAGCATTTTGAATTTTGGAATTACCAAAAAGGTGTTTAGAATACAGAGGTCCAGGATAGGACACCAGGAGTTGTCTTTTCTGGGTACCAGGAAAAGTCTTGAGTAAAAACCTTGTCCCCTTGATTCTGCTGGGACAGGTTGAATAGCCCTAATACTTAGAAGGGAGAGAACCTGCTGTTGAGCCTCTGCCCACTGATTTGGGGGTAGGTCTGGCCACCCGTTTGTGGTTGGTAAGGTGTGGAAGTGGAATCTGTATCCTTGGAAAACTATATTTAAAACCCATTTGTCCTGGCTAATGAGTTCCCAGTTTTTTGCATGCAGGGCGATCTTTCCCCCTAAGGGAGCAGGCAGTTGAGCAGGGCTTGGAAGGTTTAAGGTTAAGTCATTGTGACATTTTTCCATAGTGGGGTGTCTTACTACTTCCAGCTTTGGAAGTGGGAGCCTCTCACTGCTCAGGCCTGTGAGTACCTTGAGACTGTAGCCTAGGTGGTCTGCTGTTCCTGGGTTTGGATTGAGAGGGCCTGGAAGAGACAAGGAAGGACCAGTTCTTAGAAGGCCAATGCCTGCTAAATCTAGGAGGCTGTACTTGCAGGAAATCTTTAACAGTTTGCATAGATTTAGCTTTTTCCTCCATCTTTTTAAGGACTTCTGCTTTGTTCCCAAATAGACGGTCTTGGTTTAAGGGAGCATCCAGTAATTTAGCTTTAACATGATCTGGCAAATTTTGCTCCTTAAGCCAAGCATGTCTTCTAAATACAGACCCAGTGACAGCAGCCCTGCAAGATGCTTCTAAAGAATCAAAACCACATTGCAAAGTATGTTTACCAACTTGTTCAGCAGAATGCATTAAATCCTGTAATTCTTTATTTTTAGCAGAGTCAGGAATCAACATCATTTTTTGTTTAAGTAGTCCCATAATATGCTGCTGATTCTTTAACATATGAACCTGGCAGTTTAAGGCAATAATGGCCAAAGTAACAGAAGTGTATACCTTCTTACCCCATCTGTCCAAGGCCCTGGAATCACTATCAGAGGGGTAGGGTTTCTGGCAGTAGTAGCCTTAATGCCTTTAAGTCCTTGGGGAAATGGTCTCTGGGTCCGCAGTAGGATTTTTGAAGAGGAACATAAGAGAGTCAGGTACTCTGTAATACCTGTCAGGCTTCCTAGGAGTTGGAGGTAAAGTGTCTGGGGCCAGGCTAGATTCCAAGAAGGCATCATCTACAATGTCCAGGACAAGACGGATAGCTAAAGGCCTGTGTTGAGGGAGGAGTAAGAATTCCCTAAGCCTCTTTTTGGAGTCAGAGTAATCCTGGCTTTCCAAATGGAAATGCTCCCTAAGAGTGTGCAAGGTTTCACCAATAGAAAAATCCTCTGAAGGGGAAGCAGTGGGAATGAAATCCTCTGCATCAGAATCCTCGTAGGTGGATAAGAGCAATCAGAAGAAACAGAAGTTTCAGAATCCTGATCAGAAGAATCAGAAGGAAAATCAGTTCTAGGTCTCTTAGCAGGAGAAGGCTGGCTTCCTCTAATTAAAGTAATAAGGTCTTCAGCCATTCTTATCATTTGTTTTTTAGGCATATGGGCCTGACCATGTGGTTTGGACGTCAGTTTTCTAGGTGTGGGTCAAATTTTAGGCCTAGAAGAAGATGGCGTTGGTTTGAAATTCAAGTCAGTAGGCCTGAATACACCCTTAGAAGCTGGTGCCTGCACAGCGGCTCCGGACCCATCCAAGGTAGAGACATCCACAGGTTCCATAGTCGAAGAAGCATCTCACAGCATACTCTCATACTCAGACTCTGAATGGGTCTCAGTAGAGGCCTGTGAATCTGAAGTAGCGGGCATCAGGGGCTGTGAAAGCGCTTCACTTAGTACTGGCGAACTGGAGACTATCTTAACGGAAGCGTCGTCGGCAGCTTTGGACCCATGTGGTCTGTATCTATCTTTATCTTTATGTTTTTTCAGAAAGTCGGTAGTCAGGTGGCTTACCAAAGCCATTTCTGGATAATTAAACACAGTACCAAAATAATTTGCTGCAAAAAGAAACTAATGACGAATAGTCCGGGGGTTAAATAAGGCACAAAACCGACAGCGAGGGACGTCGTGGTGTGGGCCTAAGCAAGGAATGCAGTACGAACGAAAATTTTTATGAGGTATTTGCTTTCCACAGGTAATACAATTCTTAACTTTTACTGACATCGGTTAAGAGCAAGAAAAAGGATCCCCAATGGGGTACTTAGCTTTTTTGAAGACTTCGGTTCTGAAACTGGAAAAGAAAAATTCATGAGTCGGCCGACCGGCACTTGTGAACTGCTTCTGCTTCGGGCACCGCGCAGTAAGAAAGACTGATATAATGGCGTTGGCTGCATGTTTTATACCCCTGACGACCTCACGTCATGGAAGAAGAAACAGCATCCGAAGCAGAGTTCCAAGACATTGATATTCAGGCAGGCTGAGGGCTAACCCAAATGTAATGACTACAACAGTGAAACACAAAGAACATCACAATAGTATGTTAGAATTGTAGACCTCAGCATAATTACTTGTAGTGCATGGAGTTTTATCTGTTCCATGTACTACTAGTTACAGAAAAGCACATAGTATTTTGCTGGCTTTCAGACAGACAGCAAAAAAGTCTTACTTCAGGGCTAAATTTTTGAGATAAATCAGGGACAGATTACAGGCATAGACAGCAGGACGAAACAAACTATTTTAACTTCTGATGCTGTTGTTTCCTTGCGGCACAGTCGTTTTAAGTGTCTAGTGCAATACCTGATCTTAACAGCACTTAGGAGGGTTCTTAATTAAAATTAAATTATTAAAATGGGGTCTCACACTACAGAAGCACTTAACTATTTTTTTTTCCAGATATTGTAGTGTAATCACAGCACACCATGCACAACAGATCTGTTGTGTAGTCAATGGTTATAAAACTATTACAACTGCTGTTTTCTGTATGCTGGTCAAGTTCAGCAGTAACCAAATAGTGACATTATTTCAATCCTCTTGCCAGCTAATTCCTATGTCACTCTTTCTTGTAGTCAGTGAAGTTCTCAGTAATCAGTCCATCTTTATGTATGGTACTCAAACATGTACGACAATGAAACTCAGTCTTATTGATTTTGAAATGGAATAAAGCAGTAGCCAGCTCATAATGCTATACCAAGATTACTAGTCCAGATGTTTCTACTGTTTCACACACCAACCAGGTTCAACCATTAGCTTTGTTTGTAATTATGTATGAAATTTCTGTGTGGTCACTGTTAATGCAACTTAGCTTGTATAATAAGAAGTTATGTACCTACCATAACGTTCCATGTTAGTTGTCTTCTTCTCACCTTCTTTCTTGCTGGATGGGTTCGGAGCCGAACCTCGGCTCCGACTCGGCCAATACTAAAGCTCGAGAGCTAATTCCACTGGCTCAAGGCTCCCCTATATCCCACAATGCTAGGCGGTAACTACTCAGATCTCGTTTGATAGCTAAACCAAGCAGTTCTGGTCTCCATAGTATGGAGAAAAAAGAACCCACCTCTATATAAACCTGAATGTAAGCTACACAAACATAAAAGGGGGAATAGAGGTGGGTAGAACATGTGGGAAGGAAACTCCAAAGGAAGATCCCAAAATTTCCTATCGGTCTGTCCAGGCTAGGGGGAAGGAGGATGGGACGCAAGAAAGAAGGCGAGAAGAAGACAACTAACATGGAACATTATGGTAGGTACATAACTTCTTAATGTTAAGTTGTCAATCTCACTTTCAATCTTGCTGGATGGGACCGCGTCCCTAGCACCTTATTCCGGGCGGCCTATCGGAACAGACTCTTGAGAACAGTGGAACCAAAGCTGGCACAGTTTCTGGAGGCCATAGCCAATTTGTAATGTAAAATGAAGGTATGAGGAGAAGCCCAAGTGGCTGCTGCACAAATGGAATCTATAGGCAGCCTGTCCTGAAAAGCTACAGATGTAGCTAATGCCCTAGTTGAATGAGCTCTAGGTCTTGAAGGCAGTTTTTGATGTCTGATTTCATAGATGAAGGTAATTATAGAGGTAAGCCATCTTGAGAGGGACACCTTAGTAACTGGAAGGCCCAATTTCCCTTCTGCATAAGACAGGAAAAGTTGATCAGATTTCCTGAACTGTTTAGTTCTGTCTAAATAATATCTAAGTTGGCGGTGAACATCTAGAAAATGTAACTTTTGTTCCGACCTGTTGGAATAGTCAGGGAAAAATACTGGGAGATCAATCGTTTGGTTCAGATTTGTCTCAGAGGAAACTTTAGGCAGGAAGGACTGAATAGTCCGGAGGGACACCCTATCTTTGTAGAAAACTAAATAAGGAGGACGACTGCACAGAGCATGAAGTTCAGATACCCTTCTAGCTGAAGTTATGGCTACTAGAAAAAGTGTTTTCCATGAGAGCAGCTTAAGATGGCATGAAGCCGCTGGTTCGAAGGGGGGGAGGATCAAGGATGCCAGAACCAAATTCAAGTCCCATTGAGGTGGGGGATCTTTGATTGGGGGCTTGAGCAGAACAATACCTCTTAAAAAGGCTTTGCAGAGCTTATGGGACATGATACTGGAGTCTGAGACTCCTACATGAAAATTAGATATGGCAGCTAGTTGTACTCTAATGGTAGATGAAGAAGAGCCTAAATGGAAGAGCTCTGCCAGGAAGTCTAGGATAGACTGGATAGGTGCAGTGAAGGGGTCTATATTCTTTGATGCTGCCCAGAAGGAAAAACATTTCCATTTACTATTATAAATCTTCCTGGTAGAAGATTTGTGAGAGGCTATCAGGATGTTCTGGACCGAATGAGAGATTGAGGGAAGCCTGGCTAGGGTAGCAATTGGAGAAACCACGCTGTGAGGTTGAGAGACTGAAGGGAATGGTGCAGCTGGCCCGACTGGTGGGTCAACAGATCTGGCACCGGGTCCAGATGCCAAGGCTGCTTCAATAGTTAATGATGGAGGAACGGAAACCATATCTGTCGAGGCCAGTAAGGGGCAATGAGGATCATTGTAACTCTCAAGGTGATAGCTTTCTGAATTAATTGAAATATCAGTGGAAAGGGGGGAAAAGCATACAGAAGTCCCCGGGGCCAATCATGGACTAGAGCGTCTCTGGTGGGATGGCCTGGTAACGGGAAGAGAGTGAAGAAGTCGTGACACTTGCTGTTTTGGGGAGTAGCAAAAAGATCGCAGCAAGGCTGGCCCCCATCTTTTGAAGACTTCTTCCAGCACTGATTTCTTCAGAGACCACTAGTGGGGCATCAGAATGGCCTTGCTCAACTTGTCCGCAATCACGTTGGACTTCCCGGGAATGTGCGTTGCTATCAGAAAACGCTGAGAAGAAATCACCCACTGCCAAAGTCGGAGTGCCTCTCGACATAAGGGGTAGGATCTGGTTCTGCCCTGTTTGTTGATGTACCACACTACGGACATGTTGTCCGTCTGAATTGCAATAGTCCCCGTGGGAAGAGAGTGCTGAAGGGCTTGCAACGCTAAAAGCACTGCTCTCATCTCTAAGACATTTATGTGCAAGTGGCACTTGAAAGGTTGCCACGTGCCCTGGACTGTCCTGCCCTGATAATGCCCCCCCACCCGATCAGGGAGGCGTCCATTGTCACCGTGGCAACTGGGGGGGGGGGCGAAAGGTCTGCCTTGGAGAACTTGAGGTGATGTGACCCACCAAGACAGGTGATTCTTGCATGATTGAGTTATTAATATGATGTGAGACATCGGGAGCTGTTGGAAGGTCCATTGAGTAAACAGCATCCATTGTAGGATCCTCATGTGGAAACGAGCTAAGGGGAGAAGTGTGATAGTAGCTGCCATGAGTCCTAATACCTTCAAGACTACCCTGGCTTTGATCTTGTTGCATTGTAGTAGAAGGTAAACTTGTTTGCGGATATCTAACACTCTTTGCTCTGTAAGTTTGGTGGAAAGATTGAGTGTGTCTAAGGTGGCGCCTATAAAGGTAATAGATTGACAAGGCGACAAGGCAAATTTTTATAAATTTATTGAAATGCATAGAGCTTGGCAAGTTTGGATGGTGAAGTCTCTGGCTAGAAGCAGTTGATGTCTGGTGGTGGCAGTAAGGAACCAGTCGTCTAAATATGGAAACACCTGGAATCCTTGACGTCTCAAGTGAGCCGCGACCACTGCCATGCATTTGGTAAACACTCGGGGGGGCTGTGGTGAGACCAAAGGGCAGGGCTCTGAACTGGTAGTGACTGGCTCCCAGCCTGAAGCGGAGAAACCTCCTGGAGCGTCTGTGCATTTTGATGTTGTAGTACGCATCCTGAAGGTCTATCGAGCACATCCAATTGTCCTGACCCAAGAAGGGTAGAATGGACTGTAGCGTGACCTTCCAGAATTTTGTTTTTTTGATATAATTGTTTAACTTGCTGAGATCCAGTATAGGTCTCCAGTCCCCTGTTTTTTTTTGGCACCAAAAAGAATTTTGAGTAGATTCCGGATCCTTGCTGGTCTGCTGGGACTGATTGGATAGCTCTTTTTGATAGCAGCTTTGATATTTCTAGTGCTGCTTGTTCCCTTAGACTGGGTGGAACATCTGGAAGGGATCCTTTGGGTTGGGAAGGGGTGTGAATAAAGGGAATTTTGTAACCCTCGGATATGATTGACTGTACCCATTTGTCTTGGGCGAGGGAAAGCCAGGCTTTTGGGTACAGTGATAATCTTTCCCCGACTGCCTCCGAAGGTGGACAGCCGGGCAGCTCCTCTGGGATGCTGAAAGGGTTTATCAGAGAAAGTTTCTCTGCTACCCTGGTTTTGCGGACCTCCTCTGCCTCTAGGGCAGCATCTACTGTTATTCCCCCCTCTGCCTCTAGAGGGGAATCGACCTTGTGCATCAGATAAAACTCCCTGAGGCTTGCGGAACCACATTTTTCCTCCCCTCTGACCTTTTGGATAAGGTCTAGAAGGGGTAGAAAAATGGACTCCCATGGCAGAGAGAGTCTTACCTTCCACCTCGCACCTAGTCAATGCATCCTTCACTTGAGGACCAAACAATGTTGAGCCATCAAAGGGGGAATTGTTGAAGGACGCCTTGAAAGGGTCTGCAAAATTGCAAAGCCGCATCCAGGCGTGACGTCATAAAGCTACACCTGTGCCTGCGGCCCTACTCGCCCCATCAGCAGCGTATGAGATAAGCCGCATGGAGGAGTTAACAATCAAATTCAGGGTTGCCAACTGGGAGTTCATTTTGTCTTGGAACCCCTCAGCTGTTGGATCCTGTATAGCCTCACCCATATCTTTGAGCAAATCTCTCTGGAGATGGGTGAAGTGACACAAATAGTTCAGCGACCGCATTGAGAAGGTCGCGGAGGAAAACATCCGCTTACCGTACCTGTCCATGGTCCTAGACTCCTTATTAGGAGGATGGACTGATATCGGAGGATTGGCTAACTCCTTCTTAGTGGCTGCGGCCACCACCATGGCATCAACAGAGACACCTTTTGATAGAAAGTCCTTGTCCTTAGGGGCAGTAATAAATTTTGACAGCCTCCTTGGGGTAGGTTCCACTGAATCAGGGGCTGTCCAAGCCTTCCTTGCCACCACTTCCATAAAGTGGTCAAAGGGAGGGGACACCCAGGAGGTGGAAGAGCGAGAGCCAAATGCCTCAAGGTAAACTGACTTGTCCTCTGAAGGGTTAAGGGCGGGCCAGTTCCCCCTCTGTTTCAGGATTTCAAGGATGTCAGCAAAGGAGACATCCTCAGAGGGGGATCGAGGGGAACCTTCAGATTCCTCCAAGTCAGTGTCAGAGGTGATAGACTCAGGGGAGTCAATGTGCTTCCTCTTGCACTGTCTCTTCCGAGGGGGTTCTCCTACTGGAACAGGAGAGGCCTCGGAAGAGGAGGAAATTCCCAATGGGGAAACCTGAGGAGCTGGCTCTCTGTGTTCTGATACAAGGGGATGGGTAGAAATCACCGCAGGCACTGAAGAGGGAGGAGTTGACTGTGGCGACTGTGGGGTAGACACTGGGTCTAGCATGCTCCGCATGACCTCGAAGGTGCCCCTATCATGCAAGGCCGGAGGTCCCCGCTCCGAGGAGACAATGACCCCCCCAGCACCAACAGAGACGGCTCCGAGGCCGATGTCAGAGCCGAACTCACCAGCGCCGAAGCTCCGAGAGGGAGAACGGGGTCGGACAAGGGTCCGATGCCACTCGCCCCCACGGAGCCGACGAGGGAAGCACAGCACCAAGATCCCTCCAATGAGGAAATCGGAGCAGACGATGGAGCCGAAAGGGAAGGTATCGGCTCCGAAGCACCGACAGCCACGGCTCCGAACTCAAAGGAGTCGGAGGAGGAATAAAATCAGGGATGGAAATAGCCGCTGACTGTTGAGTAGGGCTATGCAGCATTTGGGCCAGTGTCTCGGACTTGAGAAGTCTACTCACCACCCTTTGTAAATCATGGTCGGATAGCCTGGAGGACCGAGAGGAGTGAGACCTATGGCTTCGTTCTGATAAAAGAGGAGATCCCGGCGCCGAATGTATGGAGCCGATGGAAGGGGACCTAGACCTCTTCTTAGCAGGTGGCTCTGATAAGCCTATCGGAGCCGACTGAGTCTTGTCAACCTCGGCTCCAGCCGGAGCCGAGGCGATAGTATGAGACTTGGAAACATCGGCTCCAGCCGGAGCCGATGTTGAAGCCGATCTAATGCTTCCAGGGGACGGCTCAGAAACTGGAGCCGATGGTCTGGAAGTCTTAGAAGGCTTCCCCGACACAGACTGAGTCGGGGGGCATTCAGGCTTTAACAAGCCACGCAAAATCAATGTTTGCGTTCCTGCAGAACTCTAGGGCTGAATATATGACATACAGCACATGAGTCCTGCAGGTGCAACGGTCCCAAGCAATATACACAAGAAGTGTGACCGTCTGTCAGACATTTTCTGACAGCACGAATCACACTTCTTGAAGTCTGAGACCTTGGAGTCTTTAGACATCGTAACTTAGTGTGAAAAAACAGAAGCACAACACACAAACACACCCTTAAGCAAAATATAAAAATTCAGTCACACTGAAGGACTAGGGGAAGGAGAGGGAGAGGCCAAAGGCCTAAAAGTTAAGAAGGGAATAAAAAAGGGGTTTTAGACACTAGAGGGGAACCCGATCTAAACTAGTGAAATACTACAAATAAAACTATGGTAAAAGGAAAGAAATTAGGGGTTGAAATAGAAGTTTCTAATTAGAAAACTTACTAACCTGCCAGAGCCGGTAGAAGAAGCACCTCGTCAGCTATTCGGCAAACGAGATCTGAGTAGTTACTGCCTAGCATTGTGGGATATAGGGGAGCCTCGAGCCGGTGGAATTAGCTCTCGAGCTTTAGTATTGGCAGAGTCGGAGCTGAGGTTCGGCTCCGAACCCATCCAAAAAAGAATGAAGGCGAGATTGACAACTTAACATCACTGATTATTTTTTTATTTGGCATATGTTTACAGGAAAAGTCTAACTGGAATAATATCCCATCTTCAGTGGAAGCCCATGGAGAATTATGGTAGCAACTGGCTCTAAGAAAATGCTCTTTTAATGTGTCCCTCTTGTACGCAGTCAACCCTCCCAACTTCCAAAACTTTATCTTCAAGCACCCATGGAACTCAAAACAAAAAAAAAGAGATTAGTAAATGAAAAATTATTCACTTAGTTTCAGTCTATTCGGCAACAAAGTCATCACAAAGCAGCAGTAAATTATGTGAACACAGCAATTAACAGCTTTGAATTCTTAGACAATGCAGCTAAGTAGAACTGCCTTAATATAAACCCACCTCCTACACTATATTGAGAACACACTAACAGTTCACTTAAATTACAAAAATGCAGTGTAACTACCATCTGGAATCACTAATATAAGCTTAAAGACCTTAACAAAATCGGACACAGACTGTCGAAATGAACTTTAAAATGGATCAAGAAATAAAAAAAATCTCCACTTATCTTTGCTGCTGAATGCAAGGCAAATTATTTTCTGCACTAAATTAAAACGGTAATATTCCTTTAAAGTTAATGCATCAACAAAATAATTAAATAAAGCAATGATGGGGAAAGTGTTTGTTCAGTGATATTCCGATTTTATCATTCTATGTTTCATTTGTAAAATCAGATGGGTGACGCACACATGCTGAGATAATTGCACTACGGTATCTCTTCTACTTTTCACTACTTAGTATTTTTTTAAACTATTGATCCGATTTTCCAATATCATGCAACTGCCAAAAAATGTAAGTGCACTACTGATCTGTGCATACACGTTCTACAAACATCAGAATGCAAAAAAGAATCTCTCCCACACTCTCAAAGTTCACTGTTACACAAGAGGGGAACACAGTGTGATATAGCATGTTCACGGAAATTAGCATAATTTGTCCTGTAAGTAAAAAAAAATAATGAATAACACAAACTCACACAGATTTGAATAAAATGCAGTTTTATTTTTCACTTAGACTGACATAAGGCAACATACCAAATTAATCAAATAGTGCAGCATCCACTGCAATGGCAATACGGCATTCGTAGCTTATAAATACTGAAGAAAACTGAAACAGAGGCTCCTATTCACTCATGAAGGAATGTGACACATTATTCAAACTCTTAAGTAGTGACAGAACAGACCAATAACACAAAGACTATAAATATTAAAAAATGTGGTCATAATCACAAAATCCTCTACAACTGAGTTAAAAGTAGCATCATTATCTTCTATCTTGGGGCACTGGAGCATACTGATTCATGTCACCTCTAACTAGATGGTTAAAATTCACTCAGGTATGCTTACAACTGAACATGCAACCCATAGCAGCAGCTGCAGTGGACTGCTAACTAGATATGTGGGAGGCAGCTGCTTCTGTACTACATTCTGCAGGCAATATTAAATTGTTAATTGTGTATGAGTGGGTAGTAGCCTCCACCACTGCAACTCTCCAAAAGAGTGCTGTCAAACATCTAATCTAGCAGGACTCTCACTGCCTCTGCCAGCTCTTGAACTGTGTAAACACCAGCTAAAGAACAGTGATTCTGCTGAAGATCACAGATGTTCTTGCCCATCCTCCTTCCAAATGGAATCCCCTAGTATAGTCCTGCAGGAGTGCTGATTAAAAGATAAAGCTCTGTAGTTCCAGCTGAAATCAATCTACATAACAGGTAGGTCTTTCATTCCTGCCTAGTCCAAATCTTACAAAAAATGACACAGCTGTAGTAGGGCTGGATGGTACACAGTTCAACTTCTTGCAGTTCTCACCAATGGAAATCACTATGGATAATGTTACACTACATTACAGCATAGATCAACTGTTACAGTTATCCACTAAGAGGCATCACCATAGGTAATGATGTACTTGCAACTATGGGAACAGCACAGTTCTTTTTACTATATGTGCCACCTGGGACAGATGACATTACAATTCCCCACTAACAAATACAGCTCTGGATAATAGTGCACGTGAATGTGTGTACCTTTGGAGTCAGTAGAGCTTTTACTGTAGATACCCATTAATAGTGTGTACATGCATGCTTCTGTGAGAACGGCATAGCTCTTATTACTGTCGCCCACTACCGGCACTGTGTAGAATAGCAACGTTCTTATTATGGTTGCTAACAAATAACACAGCTCTTACAATGGACGTCCACTAACAAACAATTCAGAGGATAATGGTCTGCATGCATCTCTGTGCACAGCAAGCACTACTGTAAAAAAAAAAAACAGTGCTTAGGGCACATATGAGAGACAGCAAGGCTTCCCTTGTGTCTAATATTCATCAACAGATATTAGGAACAAAACAAAGACCATGCTTTGCAAGAACACAGAGCTGCACTTCTTTGGGAGTGTGTCTCACTAGATGTAATGATGTACTAATTATGGCCATGTGACAGATCACAAAGCAGACTGGTGACTGTAAACAAGAGTCACTGCAGGTTATATTATACCAATGTTGGTCCTAGGATGCACTGTACTGTATGATTAGTAGACCCTTCCCCAAGACTCAATACAGTGTATTAACAGTGACCATGACAGACATTACGAATGCATCAGTTCCACTTTTTTGTAATGGGTCTCACTGTAAACAGCGACATAACAGCAATGACATGGATCATATATGCCTCAGTTCCACAGTTCCCTTCCAGCAGTCCTTGCAGGAAATAATTCCTGCAGTGGCTGGTATGAACAGCCTACACTGTTCTAGCTAGTGCCTCCCTTAGCAGAAGTCATTGCAGGTGACAGTGTAGGACCACCAGCTGGGCAAAAGATAAACTGCAACTAATTTTAGCTTCTTCCAACATTATTATAAACAATGAGAAAGGAGCAGTCATTATACATGTTTGTGTGTGTATTGGGGCACTGTCACTTCATTTCCAATGTCACCCAGACAAATCACTACCATTTAATTTAAAAAAAAAAAAAAAAAGACAAAATCCCTGTGAGTGAATGAACAGCTACTCCAGTCTAACCTTCTAAAAGAACTAGACACCACAGGAAATGCACCAAAATAATGTGATAACTAAACATAGCTGTAAACTAGTCCCATTTCCTGCATCGTAAAATCCTGAATGCAATGCAGTCAAACCAATGACTGTATGGCAACTCACAGCTGATGCAGTACTAGCCTCTTCCAGCAGGAGAAACCATAGGTAATGTAACAACAATCAACACTGGGTACTCACACCTATTTCACACTGTTTTTTCTGGCTGGATTCACTGCCATTCATGTGGTTGACAACTATTCTACTTTGGACATTTGTCAGCAAATATGCTTTGTAAAATGGAGAGAGCACATCACTTGGCTAAAAAAGTATCAACAGAAAATTTGTAATCTGTGATTGTGGTGAATAGCAATAGTTCATCTTTTGATTCTGAACACAAATTACTGTGCAGAATTCAATCCACATTTTAACAATTCTTCAACATATTTATTTCTAGATTTCAAGTTTTACTCCTTCAGCTGTTGGTGTTCAACACAGAGCTGTGTTACTCTGAAAGTGGGATAACAAGGACTGAAGAAATACAAGAGACCTTTATCCTCCTACCATAAGATGAAGACTTTCTCTGGAGTAGAGCAGCTTTGCAGTGTGTGTGTTACTGGTAGAGTCTGCAATTCCAGTTATCAGAAAGAAGTTTGCTTTAGTAATGCAGCTCAGTGTTACTGAGCTTTGCAATTCTGCAGCTGCATTCTGACACCAAAGTAAATTCTACAGCACAGAAGCTAAGGTGTGATTCAGCAACCAGAAAAGAAACAAAGCTGTGAAAAGGGTGAACTCAATGGCAAAGAATCTAAATTGCACTGTTAATAATGGATTTTGCAAAGCTGAAACCGGACTATGGAAGTTAATGTGAGCTCTAGAGGACATAAACTATACATCGAATAAGCTCTGCATCACAAATATCAAGATGGAGATGACAATTAACAATTAAATGAAAAACAATCCGGAAAATTAGTGATCAAGGCTGCTGACAGGAGGGGGGAATATCCCCCTTAACCAGACAGCCAATGACCTTCAGCTTTTTTTCCCCTCCAAGTACAGAGGTGTAAAGGGCAAAGTCCTCTGCATGGAATATAGTGGGGTGGTTTTGCCCATCACCTACCCAAAAGATTATTATTAGTGTCTAAATACCAAGTTGTAAGTATTGTTTTCAGGCAAATGGCATTTGTACACTATGAGTGACTGACACAAATGTGACTTGTGCTGCAAGAATGAGATTAGCACAAAAGATGTGTATGGGTACAGTAATTCTAATCAAGTGTCACGGCAACCTCTGTACCCTGGTTTACACAAGGTATGCAACATGCTGTTAGTGCGCACTGTGTGTGTGACTGAAGCTGCACTATGTTGGTACAACATGCTCTGTGGCACAACAGCTACATGGTTGATTTACCGCATCTGCTTTGTGGTGTCAGGTAATATCTGCACTCTGGTATTTGAGTGGATTTTTCTAATGTTACAAAGAAGAGTCTGAGGTTGAAGCTGTACTGCTGCTAGTATAAGATTTTTCCAGCAGCTTATCTGGTGGAAAAGAAGCAGAGTTGTGTTGGTTTCAAGAGGACAATGACACTGCACTGTTGCACACAAAAGTAAGCAGCACTGCTAGCAAAGAATGTGAGTCATGATGGAATGGGCTTGGTGCATCAGTGAACTTCCCTGCATACTCAACATTCCAAAGGGTCAAATTAATGTAGCAGGAGAAGATGATAACAAATAAGTGCCCTTATTCACAGCACAAAAATCTATGTTCTGTGACCAAAATATCTAACTGCAGCTGCCATTTCCTTTCTGCTCAGTAACCTAATCTCTCAAGAAGCCGCAGTTAGCAAATGGTGGGAGAAGAGAGACAGAAATGTGGCTTGTGTAGCCATGATAATTTAAGTAGGTGTTTGACCAGCAATTAGTTAAATAAAATATATTACAAGTCTTCTCTTTATGTACTATTTTATTTACTCGATTGTGAGATCAAAATCAGACACCTGATCTGTACACAGTCAACAAAGTGGCTGTGTGTGTGTGTGTGTGTGTGTGTCACTTCCTGAAGCTAAAATATAATGCAATGAAATATCTATCAGCAAAAATCTAAATATGTAACTATGGCTATTACTCATCTCAACATTTGATCAAAATCAGACAGAGGTGTACAAAGATAGAGGTGCTGTACTTAGACATGTGTGTGTGCATGATTCTGTGTGTTTGGCTGTGCCTTGGCATCTGAGTGACTTTGTATATACGTGTGTCTTCATGCATGAGACTGAGCCTCTATATCTACCCGTGCGTTTGAGTCTATATATGTGTATGTATATATATATATATATATATATATATATATATATATATATATATATATATATATATATATATGTTTGTGTGTGTGTGTGTCTATATACGTATATGTGTGGGTGATAGATATTGTGTAAATTAAAATGCTTTTCCCCAATATACTGTGTGTACAGTGAAAGGAAATGTGCAAGGCCAAACAGTTTTCAAAATAATATGCTTGCTTTGCAAGAACAGATATGTTCAGCTTAGATATTAATAACATATAGGTATGGGCATTATTGTAAATGCATCCTGTTATAGAAAAAAAGGAAGTTGACTTTCTTGGCTTTCAGATGAAGAAATAAATAAATAATATGCAGACAGGTCAAGTGATGTAAAGATGACGTGGAGAGACTTTTGTGAAGTCTTCAGATACAGCGAGGACCAAAAATGGGCATGAAATAACCATGGACTTTTTCATGACACAGAGAGAAACCAGAAGAACAAGTCACAAGGACATTAAAAATAACATTGGTTGAAAAGAGTATATAAACTGGACAGCATGTTTCACTTGGTGGTGACGTCTTAAGTCTATTCATCTGTCTAGCTGTGTTATAACAGAATTGAAATAGCTCTGACAGAATTAACTGTTTGTCAAGAATTTGTTCCGAGACAAATAAAGTATAACAGATACAGTAGTACGGAGTTTGTCTGGTCACTTTTGGGCATTTTCTTCAGAAAAGAAAGAGATACATTTCTTCAGCGTGTGTGTCTATATACATATATGTGTGTGTGTGTGTGTATGTGTATATATATATATATATATATATATATATATATATATATATATAGATATATATACACACACACACACACACACACACACACACACACCTATACCTGTATGTATAGACATTAAATATTTAACTTATATTCTGGCACAAAACATTTCAAAGATTACATACTCCATACTATGAAACATTAAGAGTAAAAACATTTTATGTCAAAAATATATATACGAATAATAAAACAAATACAAAGGAAATTCAGAAATATTTCATTTTGACATCAGAAAGGGGCCAACAGAACTTCCAGGGATGGGGAAATTCATCATTTCCCTAGAATGCTTACCATGTCACACACTACTGCTTGCACAATACACACTGCAATGCAGAGCAAAACCTGATTAGTCTGGTGGTACAGTCTAACTCCCAAAAGTTTCAGTGCAGCATTACAGGCATGTACAGAACAGAAGTTTCACTGTGACCAAGGAATAAGCTGTGTGGTACAGGAGATGGTGTTAGGATACACTTTGCAGCACTAAAGCTGAACTATTGTTTTGGAGAAAGCTTTGTAGTGTAGAATGTATGCTGCAGTGAACTGCAGGAACTGTGTTCAGGTGAGCTGTGCATAAGACAGGTTGTACCATGAAGAACACACTGAGCTTTACAGCAGAGAAACCAAGTTCTCATTTTGAGATCAGCTTCTAACGCAGAAGCTGTACTGTGATCTTGGTGTTAGAACTATGTTTGCAGCATAGAAAATGTACAGCAGCAGAAAGGCGCACAAGAAAGAATATTAAAATATGCTATTAGGCAGGCAGGCCAACACTGTTGGCTGTAGTATGCTGAGTTTGGAGTGCAAAGAAAGTATTGTTTTGTAAGAACTTACCATAACCTTAGATGTCCTTCTCTTCTATATGCTGTTGTATTAATGATGTCAAGGAGTTTGCCTCTGGTGAACTCTCATACGTCCCTCCGTTATACAAAAGTTAAATGCTACCACTAGGGTGCGCATGACATTCAGCGTCTCTCTTGGACGTCAGTCGTAAACAGACGTTTGGTATAAAGCGGACATCAGCATGCACCTCTTCAGAACTGAATGCCACTGGATACAGCGACAATGGAGTGGTTACTCCAGGAATGAGGAATCAGACAAGTGTGAGGGGAGGGCTGGGTGGGAAACTACACAGCAGCATATAGAAGAGAAGGACATCTAAGGTTATGGTACATTCTTACACAACAATACTATGTCCTTCTATTCATATGCTGCTGCATTCATGACATCAGGGAGAATGCAATAAGTTCCTGTCCTAATGAAGGGTTGGACAAGAAGCACCTTCCACAAACTCATGGAGGATGTCTCTGGCAAATCCTGCCCTGGCTCTAGAGACCACATCCAGTTTGTAATGTCTGATGAATGTGTGAACTGAGGACCAAGTAGCTGCCTTTAGGATAGCAGCCGTGTCCAAACCTTTAAAGAAAGCCCCTGAGGAGAACACTGCTCTGGTGGAGTGTGCCCTAACTGGGGCTGGGAATGACTTACCACGGTTAGTGTAGCAAAAGGAAATGGTTTTTGATATCCAAGAGGATATAGTTTGCTTGGAAACAGGTTGACCCAGGGCTCTAAGGTGGTAAGAGATGAAGAGCCTATCAGATTTCCTGAAGGATTTGGTTTTGGCCAACTAAAACCTTAGCTGTCTGTGTACATCTAGGGAGTGAAGTATCCTCTCTGCTCTGTTCTGCGGAGGGGGGGAAAAGGTTGTCAGATTGATAGTCTGATTTAAGAACAAGTCGTTTACCACTTTGGGCATGAACATGGGATTAGTACATAAGCATACCCTGTTCTTGTGGAAGACCCTGAAGAGGGAGTGTGCCGAGACCCTTCAGGCAGAGATTATGGCCACCAACAGTATGGTCTTCCAAGTGCAGTGCCAGAGGGAGCAGTCTTTGTCTGGTTCAAATAGTGGGAGAATCAATTTTTCTAGGACAAGGTTAATGTCCCAAGGAGGGGGAATTGGCTTCCTTCGTGGCCCGAGGTGACGAGCCCCATCAAGAAAAGTTTGATTTCTAATCTAGATGCTAAAGGTGGTAACCAGGGGCAGGTAAGCTGAGATGGCAGACAGGTGGATTTTAATGGAGAAGTATGACAGTTCAGACATCATGATATCACACAGGTAGGAAAGACCACTGGGGGCTCTGTCGTCAGTGGTTGTAGGCTGTTTTTATGACACCATAAGGAAAATCTCTTCCACTTTGTAGGATTTTCTGGTAGTTGGTTTTCTGGGCTCCTGCAGAACCTGAATCATGTCCTCTGTATACAGGTGTCTGAAGGGAATCGACGCCTTATCACCCACAAAGTGAGATTCAGAGTGGACAGTTGAGGGTGCAAGAGTGTTCCCTTGTCCTGTGTGAGCAGGTCCATTCTCTTGGGTAACTTGTGGTGACTGCCCTTGGCTAGGTGAAACAGTAGGGGGAAACCAATGCTGCCTTGGCCAGTAGGAAGTCACCATCAAAATTTGAGGTGGATTTTCAGGAGGACACTCTGAATGGGGGGGGGGGGGTGCATATGCATACATCCCCTTCCAACAGACTGATAGAGCATCAACCTTCCTAGCCTTTGGGTGAAGTGCCCTGGAACAGAAGGTCGGGAACTGTCTGTTCATGGGGGAGGGAAAATATCCACATTCAGAATATCCCATCGATGGACCTGGTCCAGAAACACTTCCCTGTTCAGCATCCATTCGTCAGCCAGGGTCATGGTCCTGCATAAGGAGTCTGCCATCACATTGTCTGTGGAGAGGATATATGCCGCTTGGAGAAAGATTTATTTCCCCAGTGCTATTTTCCAAGCCTGCAGTGCTAGTCTGCACAGGAGACAGGACCTTGTTGCCCCATTTGTTGATGTACCACAGCACAGATATGTTGTCTGTGTACCACCTTAGGGTGCCTGGCAGAAGGAGACCCTTGAAAATATCCAAAGTTAGTATCAAGGCTCTCATTTCCTTGATACTGATGTGATCTTTTTGCTGAGTGGGGTTCCCTGAGTTCCTCACTCTCTAGTTTATTAGGGTTGCTCCCCAGCCTGTGTCTGAAGCATTTGTGAAGAGGTCTTGTTTTGGGGTGTGGGCTGGAGGGACAGGCCCAGGTTGACTGAATCTGGGAGAACCACCACTTCAACTCCTTATAGAGGCAAGGAAGCATGGGGATCATGAACTCTAGAGGATGTAGATGTTGCTTCAAATGTTTCTCAAATACCATTGGAACTTTCTCATGCGTAGCCTTCCCAGGGGGACCATGAGGATAGTTCGAGGCCATGAATCCTAAAATTCTGAGGAATTCCCTGGCTGAGATGGTTTTGAGAAGAATGATCCCCTGGAAGAAAGATGTGAGGGCTGCAATCTTTTCTGGTGGCAGGCAAGCCATCATTTCTCTGGTCAGAATCTGACATCCTAGGAACACCTGATCCTGAGAGGGTATCAGGGATGACTCTTTTGTGATTTATGGTGAATCTCAGACCTGTAAGGAGGGAGATGGTGAACTGCGGGTGTTGCAAGGCCACTGAACTTGAGGTAGCCTGGATTAGCATATTGTCTAGATATGAAAAAAGCTGTATTCCTTTCATCCTGGCAAATGCCATGACTGGGGCCAGACATTCTGTAAATACTCTTGGGCCGTAGAGAGACCAAAGGTAAAGCACAGAATTGATTGTGTGTAGAATCCACAGAAAAGTGGAGGTACATTTTGAAGTGAGGGTGGATAGGGATGTGCAAGTAGGAGTCTATGTCGAGGGACACTAGGATAGCCTGCGGCAGAAGGGTTGGAAGAGAGAGCATCCTGAAGGAGGGGACTAGGAGGAAGGTGTTTAGGTGGGATAGGCCTCCAGGGACCTTCTCTCCTGGGAACCAGGAAAATTCTTGAATAAAAACCTTTTCCTCTTGCAGGCGATGGGACCTCCTGGATGGTTCCTTGAGCAAGAAGTTCCTGCAGGATAGGAGAAAAAATTGGGATTTGGTCTTTGGGTGGGGGAAGTATGCCTTTGGGAGTGGGTCTGGTCTCCCAGGTCATAAAGTATCCCTGCTTTATGATAGATTGGACCCAGGAGTCCTGGGTAACCTGCTTCCAAGCAGGAAGGGCGCATGGACAGAGGGGTGTCTGGGTGTAGGGCCTGTTAATCACAGACTACCAGGCTTTTCCTGAAAGGACTGTTTAGAGGATGGAGTGGAGGAGACAGACCTAGAAGGGTGCTGCTTCCTGTGGTCTTTTCTAGGCTTAGCTTGTATTTTCTTAGCTGAGGACCTGACAAAGGAAGTTTTAGCTGGGTAATTTCTCTGAAAGCGTGAGACTGGGGAGACAAAGATATGTCTCAATTCCTGCAGTTCCTTACCTTTGGTCTGGAGGGTCTTAAAGAGTTCAGCAGCTGCTGAACCAAATAGGTTTTTGTTGTTCAGGGGCTCATCTAGTAGCTTGGCTTTGATGTCATCAGGGAGGGGTTGCAGCCTTAACCAGGTGTACCTTCTGATGACAGATACAGAGGCAGCAGCCCTTGCAGATACTTCTACAGCATTGTAGCTGCAGTTGAAGAAGTGTTTGGTTACTTGTGTGCATAAATTCAGGAGAGAGGAAATCTTAGCTTTAGCAGGGGAGTCAGGGAGCTCTCCCAGTTGCTTAACCACATCTTCCAAAAGGGCCAAGGAATATTTGGCCATGTGCATCTGGTAACTGATTGCTCTTACTGCTAGGGTGGCAATAAGCTTTCTTTCCCAGACATTCCATCATTCTGCTCTCTTTGTCAGAGGGCAGTAGAGAGGTGGAGGGAAGTAACTAAAGTTTTGTCCTTTATCAAGGAAATGACTGCACAGTTTGCAGAAGGGGCTTTATAGAGGAAGGTAGCTTCCTCAGGCACCTTGTAGAATCTATCTGGACGCTTGGGTGCGGGGGGCTGTGAATTAGGGTTTTTTGAAGCAGTCACAAAAGCATCCAGAAAAGCAGGTGTACTGGGGGCAAAGCAGAAGTGCTGGGAGACTCCAGTTGAAGAAGTTCATAGCATCTCTTTTGGGTCTCTGTCACTTGACTGATATCCCATTTCAAAAGGTTTTGCATTTTGGTGATGGTCTCACGAAAGGTGAGGTCCTCACCAGGGGAGTCTGTGCCACTGTATTCCTCTTCTGGTAAAGCATATCCCACAGGAGAAGTGATCTGAGAAGAGTAGATGAGGGACTCATCATCATGAGATGAATCCTCTTCTCCTGAAGAGACGTCCGGGGCAGGCCCCTTAGGGGTAGAGGGCATAGGGGCCTGTGCAGCTGATGCAAGACCAGAAAGGAATTGAGCAGGCCTTGAGTGAAGGCCTACCAATCCGGAGGCTGTTCGACAGCTGAAGCAGGCAAAGGCTGAGAAATATGTTTAGTTTTCTGCTTCCTCTTCTTATGGGTCTCAGGGGGAGAGGATTCAGAAATGTGGTGGAGGGTAGTTGGGCAAGACAGATCAGAGACTATGTCCTCACATACCACGATTTGGGAAATGATGCATGGGCCCTCAGATATAACAAGCCTTGGTTCCCCCTCAGCGACCGAGGTGGACACCTGAGATTCACGGGTAAAGGACAGATTTCCTCTGGGCCTTCTGCCGAAGGAAGCTCCAAGGACTCCTGTTTGGACTCCAGGCCTTCACTAGCTTCAAGAGCGACAGCTGGAGTGGAGGGCGCAAAAACTTGTCTGTTTGGGCCTACTCTTTTTGGCCTTCTTGACTGGGGCCTCATCGAGTGTTCCAACGTTGTGTCCTTCCTAGATGCTAGACATTTGAGTCGATGATTTTCAAGGTATAGTTTTAAGGTTGCAAGACGGCTTCTGAGGGTCTTGGGGACAAATGCCTGACAAATACTACAGGTGGTATGGTCATGTTCACGGCCTAGGCAGAATAGACAGAGCGCTCATGCGAATCCTTACGTGGAATGTGCCTTCCACACCTACACTTGCCCTTCCTACCTGACATGTAACCCAAAACAGTAGCAAGTAAATTATAAAACCTCTAAGGGGTACTTATCTGAAGTTGTATGAAAATACCTCTTCTACTGGCAATGCAACGACTGGAGCTGGCAGTCACACAGGTAGCAGAAAAGTTCTGAAGAGGTACGTGCTGACGTCCACTTTATACCCGATGTCAGTTTATGACCGATGTCAGAGAGAGGTGTGGGATGTCACGCGTACCCTAGAGGTAGCATTTAACTTCTGTATAACAGCCGGACTTATGAGAGTTCACCAGAGGCAAACTCCCTGATGTCATGAATACATAGTACTATAAATCACAAGAAGGATAATGTAGCATCAAGAGAGATGAGAAGCTGTTAAGGTGCAAGCTGATTCTGGTGAGGTGTTTCATTAATCCTAGCTGATATGAAGGCTGTCCCTGCTCCAGCTCAACCTTCACCTTCAAAATAATGGGACAAAATCATATGTTGCAAATCTAAGTCATGACATCTTACTAGCACGATGGTCCAATATGGCTACAAGGTACTATGGTGAATACAGCTTGTGAAAAACAAGGAGAAATATGGATTGTTCTCAATTTTAAAGACACAAGCTGTCTTCTGTTCAAAATAAAAAAAGTTAGATAAACATTTGTAGGTAACATATTATAAACATTAAGAAAAAAGTTCACTATTTTTAACAGACTTATCACTACTCATGGGTGTATACCCATTTATGTAAACACACGCACGATACAAACATACCATGTGTCCAGAAGATGAAACCTAGCATGTATGACAATTACATACCACTGCAAGTGGCATCATATGCAATAATGGCACTGTGCACTTCACCAAGTAATGTAAAGTAACACAGAATGAAATGATCATGAGATCCACACTGGTCAGTCTTCTCTAAATGCAACATGTTGACATGTTTGGCTTCAAATGTTTAGTCCTTTGCACTAATGGTAATGGGACTGCATACTCCACTACAGTCTACATACCCTGCATGACAACTCAAGAAATAAAATGTATGTATTTAGCATAATGATATAAATCTTCATGATCTACGTGCATCAACTTTATCACACAGGACTAGTGGCTATAGATTTTAGATCCTCAGCATCTGAAGTTGCCCTACATCCTCACTCCTTTCATATGCCTACAATGCTTGCACCTCTTCTGCTCTTCAGATCTCTGAAGTGGCCCTAACCAACAAGCATATAAACTCACAGAAAGAAGAAAAAAAGAATAAACATGCCCACAAAAAAAAGATCCTCCAGGTGTCATCACCTAAAAATGAGGGAAGACTACTCAGGTTGCTAAAGTGAAGATATATGGATCATGAAAATATATCATTACAATAAGTAACTTTTAGTGTACAAATATCTGTTTCATCCATTTTAATCTACAAGAAAAATCACCAAGTAAACATTATGGATAGTGGTATAATGACAGGATAATCCTGATTATAATAGTCCTGGCCAACCTGGACAGTGAGATCACAATCAACTTAGACTCTTTTACATGTGAAGAGATGCCCATGTCATGGTAGCACAGACACCATCTAGCAAAGCATTTTTAAAGAATGTGAGGTACCTACTGCCCTGGAAGTGTGTTCAAATAGTTTAGACTGCAACTGTTTTCCATAATTTTTTGTTGCTTTTCTCTGTCTGCCAACCATCAAGCCTCCGCTCAGTAAGACACTACCCTATCCAAAGAGGTCAATCACTCAGGCAGCCATCAGGGTGCTTTGTACTGAACTGTCTGGCATCCTGGCAAACACAGCATTTTTTTATTTCTGTATAATCTGCTAATCGCCAGTAATGTGTGCACTTAAATCACTGCAAGAACTGTCCATGTCCTGTTTATTTGAGCATGCATGCTCACGCATTTGAGTGCCAGTGTCCATGCGTTTCCTAGCACTAGCTTCCTGCATAATGAGAGCCCTTTCCTGTCCAGCCAAGGACCTGTCATTATAGCAGCAGCACAAACTTGGGTGAGAACCAACCTACGAGCCTGAACATCAAACTGTTGGTCAAACTTAGGTCAATTAGGATAATGTTATGTCTTCATCCCTCATTGCCACTGGTGCAGGCTTCTATTCCACATTTTAACACAACATAATAGAGTCCAAAAGCCATCTGGACAAAGTTAGTTTAATAACTCATTGGCCCAGGCTATACTTTTCTGCATAAAAAATGAAAAGCTGATCTTTTCTGAACTGATTTGTTAATATCCAAGTAAAACAATAAATGCCTACACACATGGTAGCAAATATGCTCCTTTAATGGAATATTTAAGGATGAATACTGACAGGTGTTAAACAGACTGGTTTAAGTAGCCATCCTGGACATAAATGAAAAGTTAGTCCACAAACACAGTCTGTCTTTATAGAAAATGAGATAGAGTGCCTTCAAATCCTAGAGGTAGTTCCAAAACATATATAAGCTAAAGTAGTTGGCAATAGAAATAAAGCCTTCCATGTTAAAAAAAAACTTTGTCTCTTTGAAAAGATGGCGCAAAATGAGGAATTGGCAGTCTTTTCCCCCAAGCCCCATGACATTACTAGTTATTTCAATGGTGGTTTGATGAGAAAGGAACCACTGAAGAATTCCTTGGTACTTTCAAGATGACCAAATGAGAATGCTTTTATCTTTGGAGAAAGCTGGAAATCGAAGCTAAGTATACATCTAATGAAGAGCAGCTTAGCCCTAAATCAAAAATTTGACAAAAACAGTCCAAGCTACTGGGAACTGCAGCTGTAAAAACCATCCATAGCTCGGGAAGTTGCCCAAAAGAAAAAACTCAATTTGCTACTACAATTTTTTTTCTAACAGTAGCCAAACTTACTGGGGCCAAAATGGGGCTAATGCGGATGACTACTGCTTTGCTCTGCTTGGCTTTCTGGACAATGTACAAAAGAAGGGGAGCAATGACTCACTCATTTGACATCACAATCCACTGAGGAATCAGTCTAATCAAGATTATGAGTGACTATAAGAAAATAATGAGTCCATTCCCACAGTTCCATGGCTGTCTGGGTCATGTGGCAGGTGGGTGTCTCTCCCAGTTTATTAATACATCATGAAACAGACATATTGTCAGTATGGATGGTTACTGTCATCCCACATTTGTAGCAAGCAGCTGCTATAGTCCTGACACACAGTGCTAAATTGCCTCAGTTGTGAAGTCCTGAGATGGGACTGTAATAATAAAAGAATATTCAACTTTAATCTATAGCAACTACTTGCAACAGTCCACACATACAGAACTTTAGCCCTTCAGTTCAGAAATCTTGGGACAAGACTTACTGAAAAAAACTTTCCTTTTTAACTGCAGCACATTACTTGCTACAAGCAGTTGCTACAGTTTATGTCACACAAGGAGAGCTTCGGTACTGACTGCAAATGCAAACATGGACATTCATTTCTGAATGCAGTAATGCACATGCACTGAAGATCAACTAACATCTGCCGATCACACCCCTAACACTTTGCAACCAGAGCAATAGCTTCCTTTGCCACATTAGCTATGCTACTGTGTTCCTAAGGAAACTCGCTCCGTATTACAGATTGGGCGGATACTTTGTTTACTCCTGATCTGAACACAATGGGACTTCTTGTCAAATCCATGGACACAGAGGTCAATGTTACCAAAACAAAGTGGACTCTGAGCCTCCAAGTCACTGCTTGGACAACCCTTACTGTTAATGCTCAGCCTAGGACAGAGAGAGGCAAACTAAATTGTTGCTGACCCTAACTGCATCTAGGGGTGATCAGACTTGGGACTCTACATCGTTATTGTGGGCACTGAAAACGGTCCATACCAAACAAGCCAGCGATGACAAACAGCATTCATGGCATAGGCAGTGCCAAAAGCTCAGGAGACCATATACATCCCACTGTAGGGACCTGTATCAAACCCATGAGTATCAGTTCTGGTGTAGCCAAGGCAGTGAGGAAGCTTCGATACGAGAAGGAAATAATGGAGTCACTATTCACCCTAGAACCAGATGTGGAAAAAGCAGTCCATTTCTCAAAGTCCACATTAAGGTTTACAGAAGAGCAGTGTAGTGGCGAGTGAAAAGGTAGAGAAGACAGAGTTGCACCTGCAGGGCAACAATGCTGAAAGCTAGAAGAAATGCTGTGTATCCTTTTCAGTGAGTAGAGCCAGAAATCATGGAATGTTCAGGTTGAGCACCTTTCCATCACTGCTCCCCTTATTTCGTATAAGCATCGATGCTAGGTTTAAGTAACAACAAAGCCACCTAGTGTTGTGAACAGTGGATCTAGATGGAATACTCCAAACCCATAAGCAAAAAATGGGGAGAAAAGGAAGTGATGGATGGAATGGGACTGCCTCCATGTCCTTGTCTAATCTTGGTTTCTTACAGTGGAAAGTACACTGCCTAGACAAAGTAGTAAATGCAGGGTTATCTCCCTCTCCTTTCCTCTTGTTTTTGACATCAGGAGAGGGACAGTTGGTAATAAACATTCTTTGCTGAAAACTACTCTAAATATCATAGTGCTCATCCAAATGAGATGCACCAAAACATTACACACAAAACATATTTGTGGCCTGGGAGCATGAAAGAATAATAACTTGTGTATGTTGCTTGTTGTTTTTTTTTTGGTGGTAAGTGGATTACTGGCCCATATTAGCATTTGCTCGATGTAAACAGCCACAACAAAATCCAAAAACTATGAACCACAGAGGTAGGTCAGCAAATACAGTGCTATTAGGTAGCTGGTATATTGATGAAAAATACTACAGACTAGAGGATGTCAGAACTCTTCAAAAGTTGAAGATCTCACCTGAATTAGTAGAAAATGGTACAGAATCAAAGAAAGCAGATTAACAAAAATAGTCTTAACACTATAGTAATGTTAATAGTATGAAGAGAGATACTAGGAATGTTCTCTCTCTAATGATTTACTGACTGCAAGAGAAGAAATTATGATAAGGAGAATTCACTACACTGAGGAGTTGTCAAAATCTGGGAAAATTTCAAGAGTGAAGCCAACTACAGTGGAAGTCATTATTATTATGGGCTGTAGTGGCGTGACTGCATCATGTCAGATCATTGTTTTCTGTGCATAAAACCACCTGGGCTGTGGCCACCTCTACCACACAAAGTATATAATAGATAGGAGAACAGTTGGCACAGACAGCAGTACCTATAACTCAAGATGACTCTACTCCCGGATCCACATGTTGACACCTCTCTTGGTGGTGGTGGGGGCATCACTAATTATTTAATCCAAAAAAATATACAGCTAACAATGAACAGACCAGGACACAAACAAAAGACTGAACCTTTCCAACACTACACTGCATTTGTTACAAGTACATATTACTTGTTTTAATTTACATTTTTTTCATCACAAGACTCAGTATTTTAACTGCCAACTATTATAGCTACTTGTCAGAAGCACATCTGTGATTGTACCATGCCACTTTACAAAGTTCACCTTCTGGCTATCACAAAATTAGAAATTCTGAGGTTCTGGATTGCCTCCTTATGGCATATTTCAGTACAATCTGTATCCAACATTATTACAAATGTTCCATTTTTATGGATTACCACAGAAAGTGGATTTAGGAAAAAAAGTTTGGCTGCTTATTAGCCACCATACATCAGAGACACTGGAATGGAAACGATCACACCACCAACGAAAATGCTGTTTGAGTCGTTAGCACTGATGAGTACATCATCTATTTCTGTCCACCTTAAACACCTCCTTTCTCAGCTTTTCCAGACAAACGAGCCAGAATTAGATCATGAAAACCTTTGTCAGAGCACTCTGGGATCAGGAATTCCAACAAGATGTCCCACAGGCAGTAAACCAAGTGCCTGAAATTGAGAACATAAAATTATTTGGAAAAAAATATTAATTTTAACATGCATACATATAAAGTAGGAAGGAATATTCAAAAAATGTACATAATACACACTTTTCAAACCAAAAACCGAACTTCAAAATTGGTTTTCACTATATTTAAATATTAAAATATCCAAACTGTCCCAACAAGAAGGTTTTATAACACCATTTTCTGATCTTTCTTTCTTTTCTTCTTTTTCGTGTGAATTTCTATGAAATCACTGAATAAGGAAATTGAATCGGATTTCCACTTTATAGTATATACTTTTATAGCAACTACTAGGAGAACCCAGAACATACAACATATTGGGGCATTTACCAAAATTGTTGCTCTTGTAAGGTCACATTTATCTGTCCATAATTCCTTAAATACATTATTTATATCCTTCTAATACTTAACTTTTCCACAATCCACAAATATATGTATCCAATCTGCTTTGGTTATTTTTATCACACCTCCAGCATTTCAAAATTTCTGACTTACTAAATTTTGATATTTGGAATGGTGTAATAAAACTTCTATGAACATATTTCCATGTGAAAAATTTCCAGTATAAACCAATTCTGTCTTTTCTTTCATCAGATAGATGATCTGCCTCCATCAGTTCAAAAAAATCCAAAATCTACTGTCAATGTTATTTTTACTGTTAATTATAATTTTATAGGATTTATAGAAACCCCATTTAAATGTAATAGTCTCTTGAATAATAGAGCTTAAGTATTAGTAAAATTATTTTTCATTATCATTCATATAAGACAAATGACTTTTACATTTTTCAAGTATACTACATAACATTAATCTGTGTGTAATATCCACACTACATTTTCTCATCACTTGTTCATAGATTCATAGATAATAGGTTCATAGATTAGTACTAAGCTAACTGCCCTTGCGAGCCATTTTAAGCTTAGCCAATTACCCCTTGTGAGACTTAAACTCTGCATGTTGTGTTTGTAAGGCAAACACCTTAACCATTAGGCCACCCTCCCAACCATTCTAATGTTAACAATGAACCTTCACCTAAACAATCATACCAGAGAGTTACATTTTTATTTTTAAGAAGCAACATGTTAAGGTTTGGATTTTGTATGAATAAATAAGTACTTTCTAAAAATGTTCAACTTAATTATTTTAGTTGACAGATCCAACAAAGTCACCACATTGACAAAAGAAGTACACAAATCCATTAAGGTATATTAGTGGAAATTTACTCACCATAAGTAAAATAATAGTAAAATGTTTGAATAACAGGACCAGTGGTGATATCATTCCTTATAACGGGGAATTCATCACAGGCAGACATTCATTTTTCTTACCTGACTTGAACTGTTGCTTTTCCCCAGCACCACGGCTGTACACCTCACCCCACCAAGGACATCAGTAAGGCATGCATAAGAAAAAGAGCAGGCTGATCTTCCCGTCTCTTCTGGAGCACAATGTCATCAATGTGTAACTCAAAATTCTGTGGCGGCAACTGAATTTGGTTATGTTAGGTTGTCTCACAAACTAGAAAAGAACTGCCAGTGAACCTCGAGTGTTGTGGAAGGATGGCCCTGAAAGGTGCAGAAAAATCCCATACACTCTCTCTATCCCTAATGCTGTGGGAGCTACTGGAATTATCGCACAAACAAAATTCCAGAACAGGAGCACAACTGACAGAAGCATATACTGTACCAGTAGGGCTATTACTTGTACATTTGCATTTAAGGGGAGTAAACTCATAACACAATGCTTGCATGTGGATTATATTTCCTTATACCCAAGAACAATACAACCGTGGTCTGCTATCCTAGTGGTACACCTTCCATGCACCTGGCCTGTTTGCCCCGTCTGTAAAAGAGGATTGTGCTGCAGGTTGCTGCTTCACAAATGCTCTCATTTTTTCTTTGAAGAAATACAAAGTGATGGGTCTTTCTCACTTACTGGATATAAAAAAGATGAAGAGCTGATCAGCCTGCCTAAACTCCTTTGTCCTGTGAATGAAGTATCTTAATTACCTGGGTACAGCTATCACGTGCAATATCCCCTACAGTCTGAAACTAAGACAGAGAACAGCTGAAATGTTTGATTTAATGTTAGTGCTGAAACATCTTTTGCATGAAGGAAGATCAGACCCCAAGGCTTGCCCATTCTTAGTGAAAAACTAAACAGCTGAACATGAAGGCCTGCAGTGAAGAACTCCTTCTCAAAGTGGTAAAGGCAACCAAAAACTGGGTCTTCCAAGACAGGAACTTCAGAATAAGTTGGGGGTGGGAAAGTAGGAGGCAAAGTCTGTCACAGGTATAAAAACAGCAACCCATGTTACTATAAAATTATCTCAACACTCTGGAACCAATGTAGAGTTATTAAAGTCTGAAACTAAATGGGATTAGGTATATATATATATATATATATATATATATATATATATATATATATATATATATATTTTTTTTTTTTTTTTAATGCCAACCCATCCTAATCACACTCATATTTAGTGTACAGGTTGAGCCTGGATGCTGACTCAGGCTGTGTCAACTGTTTTGTAATTTCACTAAGCTGTCAAACTGCACTACGTTCATCATATTGACTACTGGTGCAGTAGCCTTAGCTATATGGGTAGATTACCATAGCTTGCAACATTTGGGAGTGGAAGAGGAAGGGTTTGGGAGTCCCTGGATAATGGTCATAGCAAAGCCTGATCTAGACTTAGAAAAAGAATCAAACTTATAGTGCTTTGTAAAAGTATGTACAGAGAACCAAGCTGCTGCTTCTAGAATACTTATAGAATCCAACCCTTTCCAAAACACCACAGATGAAGCAAAGGCTCTGGCAGGGAGGATATTAACACTGCCTGTAATAGTTTTGTGGAAGTGAGAACAACAAAAGGTAATAGCCTGAGACAATCATTTGGAAACAGTCTAAGACACAGGTTGCCCCCACACACACACACCTTTACAAGGAATGAACTACTATGAATATCTGAGAGATTTTGTTCTTTTAAGATGGTACCAGAGATGTATGTGGACATTCAAGGTATGGAGTATCCTTTGTCCCTCAAAGTTTGGGTTAAGGAAAGCAAACAGGGAGACATATAGCTTGGCCTAAAGTAAACTCAGACACCACTTTAGGAATAAAAGGAGGATTTGTTTTCAAAGAAACCCTGTCTCTGTGTAAAACTGCAGAGATCAGAGCAATCAGTAAAACAATTTTCTATGTTAAGAATCTCAAGTCAACTTCATAAGCTGGGTCAAATGGAGCAAGTGTTAAATTCTCAAATAAAAAAATTAAGATCCCAAGGAGGCACCACCATTATTTTTTTTTTAAGTCTCTTACGCAAAACTGCTTTTAGACACATTTTCATATGAGAATGCACTGAAAGAATGGCATCCATGGGCAGACATGCTGAAATGACAGATAAATGAACCTTGACGGAGGAGTAAAATAGGCCAAAGGATAGTAATTGAAACCCTAGCCCTGAACAGGTGCTGATTATGTTGTTGGCACCAACTAGAAAACATTTTCCATTTGCAAATATATGATTTTCTAATAGTAGGTTTTCTTGCCTGCATTAGTACCTGCTGTACATCCTTAGTAAACCAATGCTTAAAAGGAATTAAGAACCTATCATCCGGGCACTCAGCTGAAGTTGATTGTGGCCATGGTTTATCAAACACCCCTGTCCTTGAGTGAGTAAATCTATTCTGTGAGAAAGCTAGTAGCAACTGCCTTTTACCATTTCCAGATGGGAGAAAGTACAGTTGTGTAAAATCTTATCATAACAGTAGCTGTCCTTCCCTTCACTGTGCAGTATTCTTTACATTTGGGATTCCCTGCCTAGGGCAGCCCAACGTCTGGCCAGTATACCAAGGTATGCCATATGTCACATGTATGTTCCTTGCGTAGTAGTGTAGGGCAAAAGAACATCTACTGTTATGGTAAGATTTTACATAACTATACTATGGCCTTCCATATCACTGTTGCAGTACTTTTTACACCTGGAAGAGTGCCAGAGCTCAAGAAAAAACTTGGTAGGAAGAAGGACCAAGCAGAGACTTCTAAGAAACCATGAAGGACGGCCCTAGCAAAATCAGAACTAGCACTGGAGATTCCATCTAACTTGTAGTGCTTGGTAAAAGTATGCACAGGAGTCCAGGTAGCGGCCTCAAGAATAGATTTAGTATCCAAATCCTTGAAAAAAAGCACCAGAAGTAGCCACAGCCCTAGTAGAAAGTGCCTTTACAGAAGAAGTAAGGCTCTTACCATGAAAAGAATAACAAAAGGAAATAGCTGCAGAGATTCAAGAAGAAATAGTTTGCTTGGAAACAACTAATCCTAGGGACCTAGGATGAAAAGAAAGAAGCACGGTTGTCAGATTTTCTAATAGACCTAGTCTTATCCAAATAAAGTCCGAGTTGTCTATGCACATCCAATGTATGCAACATTCTCTTGCTGGCAGATTGTGGAGGGGGAAAAAGTAGGCAAATGAATAGACTGATTAAGTGACAACTTGTTAACCACTTTCGGCATAAGAGGAGGATTAGTACCCAAGGACACCCTGTCATTATGAAACACCAAAAAAGGAGGACAGGCCATAAGGGCTCGAAACTCAGACACCCATCTGGCAGAAGTAAGAGCCAACAAAACACCTGTCTTCCAAGAGCAATGTTGCAAGGAAGCTGATGCAGCAGGCTCAAAGGAAGCCCAAGTCAATTTCTCCAAAACAAAATTAAAACCCCAAGGAGGAGGAACAGTCTTCCTGGGAGGCCTAATAAGGATACCTTTAAGGAATAGCTTAGCTTCAAATTTAGAAACTAATGGAGGAGATAACGGTAGGCACGCAGAGACAACTAGTAAGTAGGCAGCTAGTAAGTAGGCCTTAACAGAAGAATAAGCCAACCCAGCAGTGAGCAAATCAAACAAAGAACAGGTTAAGAGAGAGAGAGACCAAACAGAAAACTGGAAGTCCTCAGAAAAAAAGGTGCCTGTGTGGATTCAAAATCCTTTCACCCACAGTGTTAGCTGAAGAGTGGACAGATGTGGATGGATTACAGATCCCTTGTCCTGTGTGAGTAGGTCCATCCTTTGAGGTAACTTGTGATGACTGCCCCTGGCTAGATGCAGAAGAGGAGGGAAAGAATGCTGCCTCAGCCAAAAGGGAGTATTTTGGTAGCATCCTGTTGAATTTTGAACAGGACTTCTTCTGTGTGGCGACATCCGTGAACAGGCGTTCCTTCGTTGAAGGTTGTGCATTAGGCCCGGCCAGCCAGCACGTAAAACTCTACTGCCAATCATTAGTGGACCGGATTTCCGCTGTGGCAACCCTTAACCGGGAAAAGCCGAAAGAGACAAACAAAAACTTTTGGAATAAAGAGAAGGAGAAGGACAGCATAAAGAAACATTCCCTTCCAAGAAAAAGGAAACCAGAGGCCCTGGGACTCTGGTACAAAAAAGAGGAAGTTGTCTGTTCAGAGGGAAGGCAAATAGATCTACATGAGGAGTACCCACTGGTGGACAATGGCCATAAACATTCCTGTGAAGCATCCATTTAAGGGATTGAGATACGGACCTGCTCAATCATCTGCCACAATACTTTGACCTGAGGGAATGTAAACTGCCTGAAGAGTCACTTGATAATAGACGGCAAAATCCCATGCCAGGAGTGTCACTGGCAAAGAAGGTAGACCCCCCCCCCCGGGTTTATTGATGTACCACATCACTGTGGTATTCTCTGTAAATGTATTGAGAGGTTCTGGGGAGAAAGAGGATGAAAACCCTGAAAAGCTAGCATCAGGGCTCTCATCTCTTTGACATTGATGTGCTCCTTCTGTTGAAGAGGAAACCAGACCCGCCCCTGCATCTTTAGGGAGCCAAAAGCTGTACCCCACGTCTATAAACAGTTTCTTACATGGAAGAGGGGGATGAAAAGGGAGCCCTGGGTTTAGAGAGAGCTGCTGGATCCAACAGTAAAGTTCCTTCTTGAGACAAGGTAAAAGAACTATAAATTCTACAGGATATGCATGTTGAAGCCTAACTGACTTCAAGAACCAATGAAACTTTCTCATGTGGAGTTTGGCCAGAGGAAGCATAGGGATGGTGGATGCCATAAAACCCAGAGCTCTCAAACATCCTGTCTGTAATGGAGGCCACAGGAAGAAGAGTCTGAAAGAAGGAAATGAGAGTTGAGGCTTTAGGAGGAATCAGGGATGCCAGCATAGGCACAGTCTGAATCCTGCAACCCAGAAAAAGATGGTCCTGAGAAGGAGTCATAGAAGATTCTTTGGCTCTGAAGAACAGAGGTAGCAAAACGGAGATTTTGCAACAGGATCTCTGGACAGGATGCCTGAAATAGCAGGTCGTCCAAGTAGGGAAATACTTGGATCCCTTGAAGCTTGCATAAAGCAATCACAGTAGTAAGCTATTTGGTGAATGAATACCCTTGATGCAATAGAAAGCCCAAAGGGCAAATCAGAGAAATGAAAATGCCAGGAAGCAACAGAGAAGGACAAAAACGTCCTGAAAAGGGGTTGGATCAGAATACAGAAATAAACATTCTTGAGATCTAGGCACACCTATACAAGCCTGAGGAAGTGAGAGAGGCAACAGAGTTCTGAAGGGACAACATTCGAAAAGTGGGCACCTGCAGAAAAGTCAATGTAGTAATCCAAATAGCGAGAAAAACAATACGACCACCAAAGCTCTCAGAAAGTCAACGTAGTAATCCAAATAGTGAGAAAAACAATACGACCACCAAAGCTCTCAGAAAGTCAATGTAGTAATCCAAACAGCGATTTTCTCACTGTTTGGATTACTATGTTGACTTTGTGAGAGCTTTGGTGGCCGTACTGTTTTCTCACTATTTGGATTACTACATTGACTTTGAGAGTTTTGGTGGTTGTATTGTTTTCTCACTATTTGGATTACTATGTTGACCTGCGGAAAAGTGTTTAGAAGAGAGAAGTCTAGAATCGGCCCCAAGTACCCTCTTTTCTGGGTACTAGAAACATCCTGGAGTGAAAAACTCCTCCCTCTTTGGGACACACGCACCTCTTGAACAGTACCATGAGTTAAAAGTTATCAAAGCACCTCTGAAAAAAGGGGAACTGCTCCCGAGGAGGCGGAGGAATGCAAATAAATGCGGGAAGTGATTTCCACACCATGAAATACCCCTGGCAAATAATGGACAGAACCAAAGAATCCTCAGTAACCTGTAGACAAATAGGAAGAAAGAGGGAGAGAAAGAGGAATGTGGCTGGGAAGAAAAAGATAGTAAGACAGCACCTGATTTACTGGAAAGGAAGACTTCTGAGTCCCTGAAGTCTGAGTAGCCTTAGCAGGAGGAGCCCACTTGCCACCCTTTTTGCCTTTAGAACAGGGCAAGACTGCCTGCGAACAGTCTGGCTTACTGTGGTAGTTTCTCTGAAACTTAGGAACAGGAGAAACAAACATGTTTGAGTTCCTGTAAAGCCTTCCCCTCATCCTGAAAGGACTTCAACAAATCAGCAGTAGCTTCCCCAAACAAGTGTTTATTATCAAGAGGGGTATCCATCAACTTAGCCTTGATATCATCAGGCAAGGGTTGAAGCAGAAGCCAAAAACACATCATCACTGACCCAAAAGCAGCAGCCCTAGAAAAAGCATCTGCTGCATTATAACTACTCTTGAAGGAATTATGAACCACCTGTGAGGAAGTCCCTAATGGGGAAAGGGAAGAAGTTTTACTCTCAGAGTCTGGAAGATCAGAAATAACCTGACAAGCCTAAGATAGGAGAGCCAACACATACCTTGACATATGGGTCTGATAATTAATAGCCCTAAAAGCTAAGGTAGCTGAGGTGTAAACCTTCTTACCCAGCCTTTCCATAGTTCTGCTGTCTTTATCAGAAGGCAGTAACTTGGGTGAAGGAAGCGATTGAGAGGGCTTGTTAGAGGCTACAGACACCACTGAGGGGTCAGCAGTAGGACACTTGCACAAAAAGTTACAGTCCTCAGGCACCCTATAAAACCAGGTTTCTTGGGAGCAGGGGGCTGAGAATCAGGGGATTTAGGGGCTTTGGAAAATGTATCCAACAAAGCAGCCAAAACAGGAGGAATAGCAGAAGGGTTAGGAGATTCCACATGCAGCAACTAGGTAGCGGTTGACCAGCACTCGTGCAAACTGCTTCTGTCTCCATGGCAAGAAAGACTGATGTAATGGCATCAGCTGCCTTCCTTTATACCACTGATGACCTGACGTAAGTCTTCAAGCGACACAGAAATACCAAGTCTCTGGTATTCAGGCCGGCCAAGGGCGATCCCAGCAGGGATAACCCAAATGTGATAACTGCAACAGTGAAACACGAAGAACATCTCATAGTCCCTCTTATGGATCTCACAGACGTGATCACAATCACATCTAAAACAAAAACTCCCATCATCCTGGAGATTGTGTCCCTGAAAGAAATCTCTTCAAAGGGAGTATCAGAACTGGTAGTTTCCTCTTCCTCTGTCCCAGAGTCCAGAGAAGGAATGTGAGAAGAGTAAGCAAGGGATTCCTCATCAGAATCCAACTCGTCCTCAGAAAAATCCTGTTCCCAAGGTTTTTTAAGTGGAGTAGAGGACCAAGGGAAGCTGGAACAGAAACACCTTGAGGAGGTTTCAATAGGTTCATAGGCAAGTACTAGGCTATCTGCCCAAGGGCATTTATAAGCCTAGCCAGAATGTGTTGGCTTTCGCGACCCCCTTAGATTAATTCCCTGTGCCTCTGTCCAGCAGAGCTATTAGTTCCCTGTGCCTCTGTCCAAGAGAGCCACTGCAGTGATCCCTGGGTTAAATTTTCTGTCTCCTGTCCACCCGTCAAGGTTTCTCTTGAAGAGTTTTAGTGAGGGGCTCTGCCTGATGTATACTGGAATCCTGTTCCAGAGCATGGGGAGTCTTTGGGACAGCTATTCTCCAGCACGTCCTATTTATTATTGTGGTGATGTTTATATCTCCAGAGCGTATGGCTCTCCGGGATTTGTTTTTTTTAGGTGAAGCATGTCCATCAATTCAGGGTTGGACATGGCCTTGTATGTCAGGCACAGATCACCTCTGAGTAAGCGGTATGCAACCGAGTAGAGCTGGAGTTTCTTGAGTCGGGCTGCGTAGGTCATCCGTTTGAGGCCAGTAATCCTCTTGGTGAGGTACTTTTGTGGTCTTTCCAGTTGTTGCAGGTGTCTTGTAAGGTACATCCCAAATGGGGCATAGTTTTCTATGATGGGTCTAATGAGTGATGAGTAGAGAGGCACAATAACCTCTTTTGTTCTAGATGCAAACCCTTTTGTGATTAGGTGGGCCACATAGAAGGATTTTCTAACCACCTTGGCAATATGATTATCAAAGGAGAGATTACTATCTACTTGGGTTCCCAGATCCCTTATTACATTTTCTGTATTTAGGGGACTACCACCTATGTGTAGTTCATGGGTACTTTGTTTTTTCCAAAGGGGATGACTATGCACTTTTTGGCATTTAGCTTGAGGCCATGATTTTGACACCAGGTATCAGTCTCAGTGAAACCCTTCTGGAGGGTGTCTGTATCAGAAGGAGAATAAATTATGGCCCCTAGTTTGCAGTCGTCTGTGAACTTGGTCAGCCATAGTCCTCCTGTGCTTGCCTGTACCTCTGAGAAGTATACACCGAACAGGAGGGGTCCTAGGACTGAGCCCTAGGGGACGCCACTTGTAACCGGTTTAGAGTTGGACCTAGAGCCTACAACTCTCACCGTGTGGGTTCTATCTGTGAGCCAGTTGGCAACCCATCTCGTGACGTAGGGGTTTATGTTCAAGCTGCTGAGCTTGTCTATAATACCAGAATGGGGAATGGTGTTGAAAGCCTTTGCGAGGTCTAGGTAGGCTATGTGGACCTCCTTTCCCTCGTCTAATGCCTTGGTAACTGTCTCAAAGAAGTCCACCAGGTTCAGGAGGCATGATCTGCCCTTAAACAAAGCCAAACTGGGTAGGGTCCAAGGTTTGGATGTTCCCAATGTCTCTGTTAATGAGTTCCATGATGATTCGCTCCATAGCCTTACAGACCAGGCTAGTCAGGCTTATAGGGCAATAGCTCCCAGGGTCTGTTGTGGCTCCACCTTTGTGGAGCGGGATAACTGTTGCTGTGCACCACTCTGTGGGTACACAGCCTGTAGAGAGGCTGAGTTTGAACAGTGTGTTAAGGTGGGGGGTTAATTAATTTTGGAGCTCTTGTAAGACACAGCCTGGGACACCGTCCAGTCCCACTGAAGCTGTGTTTTTGGCTTTGGCTAAGGCTTTTAACCTGTGTGACGGTGATTGATGGGGCCCTACATTCTTCTGGTATGGTTATGGACCCTTTAGGGGCTGAGAGGGGGGTGAAGTTTGGACTAAACCTTTCTGCCAGAATGTTGGCAATATCATTTAGTTCAGTGTATTTTGTGCCATTCTGCACCAACTCAGAGCAGATCTGAGAGTTTCCACTTAGGTTCTTGACATAGCTAAAGAATGCTTTGTGGTTATCCTTGGAGTCCTTGGCAATTTTTCTTTCGAAGCTAGCCTTGGATGATTTAATGAGGGATCATAGTTTCTTGCTGATATAGATCAGGGATGTCTTTCCTTCTTGGAATTCTACTCTTTTCTGTACTAGTTTCCTCCTTCTATTGTATAGCTTGTTTATGGCAGGGGTCCACCAGACTGGTTTCCTTTGCCTGGAGGAGTGAGTCTTGGTTTTACTTGGGATAGCATGATCCATACATTCCTGCAGAAGCTCATAGAGTGCCTTTTTAAAGGTTTCAGCAGCTTGGACTGCCTTGTCCTTTAGCATGGGGGCTGTGAACCTTTCCACCTCGGTCTTAAGTAATGTGAAGTTTGCTTTTGGAAAGTTTTTCACGGTGCTTTCCTTGATTGGGGGTGGGGGCGGAATGTGGTTATCCAGAGTGATTAGTCTATGGTCTGATCTAACCAGCGAGGGGTTGACCTCCGGTGTGGAACACCGGTCACCCATGTTGGTGATGACTAGGTCCAATATGTTGTTCCCTCTGGTGGGGGTGTTGACCAGTTGATCCAAGGCGTTTGAGTTTATAAATTCTAGGAAGCGCTGGGCAAGGAAGTTAGTACTTGAGTAGTTCACCCAGTTTATGTTTGGGTAATTGAAATCACTCAGTATTAGGGTGTTTGGTAGGACCTTCATATTCCCAGTGTCTCCAGGAATGTGGAATGGGGGTCCTGGGTCATGGTGGGTGATCTGTAGCAAGCTACAATTTGGATTGCAGTTTTACCCGTTGTTAGTTGCACATGGATGATCTCTGATGCACTGTGCTGTGCCACTAACCTGGAGGTGTGGGTATCCTTGATGAATATGGATATACCCCCGCCTTTTGTGTTTCGGTCCTGGTTCTGTGGCCGAAAGGTATGGTGTGAGTTATAGCCTGATAGTGCTGGGGTGCTCTCAGGAGCCTTAAACCAGGTTTCTGTTACTGCACAGATGTCAATGTTCTCCTTACTGAGGAGTGCCTCGAGTGTGTACATTTTGAGGTTTAGACTTCTGGCATTGAGTAGCATTACCCTCAGTTTTTGGTTACTTGTGCTATTTACGGTGGTGGGTTTATCTTTTGAGTCTTGCCTAAAAAAGGGGACTAAGGGGGTAGCAAGAGCCTTGGCCAGTATTCGAAAGCCTAAGGGTGACGTGTGCAAGCAATCTCTTGCAAAGCAACGTGGCTTGTCAAGCATGTCATCCCAGGCAGACAGATACTGGATCCCCTTTGAATGACACCAGAAACTTAGCCAATTGTTGAAATTGATCATTTGTCTTTATACTGTGGCATCACTCTTGGTGAAGGCAGGATGCTACTCAGGGTCAGGGTCATATCGGCCTGGGCTACATGATCAGAGAGCTCTTCCATGTTGCTTTTCATGTAGTCCAGGGAGGTACGTCTCAGGTCATTCATACCAACATGGACAATGACAAGTCGTATTTGTACTTGTTCTGGAGTGACCTGAGTGCTTGTGTTATGTGGCTGATTCTGGCACCAGACAGGCAGCTAACTGTAACCTTCTTGTCCAGTCAAGTTAGTGGGACATCAGTGTGCCTGACTATAGAGTCGCCTATTACTAGTGTGTTGGGTATGTTATTTTGCCTTAAGGGCTGTGACTGCATGGCACACTGATTATGTGAAGTGTGTGTTTCATGGTTGGTGATGGGGTGTGGAGGTTGCTTGGATGTCTGCTTTGGAGGTCTCTGTTGCTTTTGCAGATTTTTATTTAGAGCTTCCGAGTATGTTTTCTTGTATTTATGTGTGTTATTTGCTGGTGTTGGTTTATTAGGTCTAAGTGAGACTGGTGGTGTGTTGCCAGTATTACCCTTCTCCTCTTGACTGTCAGTTCCAGTCTTGGGTTTTGAGAGCTTTGCCTCTAGTTTGGCTGTATAATTGCATCTCTCGCATATATTAGTGTTTGGTGGTAGGAGGAGAGGGTTGTCTGTGTACGAGAGGCAGTTGTAACATTGCTTCAAAATGCCCAGATTCACCAGTTGGACTGGAGAGTACACTGGAAACTGCCCTTTGGACATGCCTGAATAGGTAGAGTAAGCTGTTTTTCTGATTGGCTGGTGGGGACGAATAGAGTGCCTTGTCCTTCTGGACAGTATAGGGGGGTCTAGTGTTACGGTTTGTCAGTGCCATCAAAGTATTAAACCAACCCTGAGTGAAGACCTGCCACTCACTCCATGGATACTTATGGACAGGAAAAACATGTTTAGCTTTTTTTTTCTTTAATGGGACATCTGCCTTACAAAACTTGGAAGGCTCTGACCCAGGACAGCATTCAATAATAGTCGAAAGGACTTTTTCCCTCGAATAAAATCTGAGGAACACTCCTAGGCCCCTCGGAAATAATCAACCGTAGTTTACTCTGACCATCCAAAATGGATGCTTGCAAAGCCTCATCGGACGTGCTTAATGCCGGAACCCCACCAGCCTCCCACACAGTTGCAGCAGAGGAATCAGACAACAAATCCAGTCAAACCTCCGGGCATTCAATGACCTCGGGAGAAACATCTGGCAGAGGCTGAACAGCAGAAGATTCCAGCCTAGGCTACTTAGCCTTCTTCCCAGAAGGCTGTCCCTCGGGGTGAGAAGTTCCTCCATAGTATCTTTAGTGAGAAGTTTGAGTCACTGATTCTTCAGATACAGTGTTAAGGAAGAAAGCCTATTATGCAGACTTTTTGGTACAAAAGCCTGACAGATGGAACAAGACGTACATTTGTGCGAGGCCCCAAGGCAAAAACAAACACTGTTCATGCAGCCATTAAGGGGAATCTGTCTCCCACACCAGGTATTTACCCTTCTTGGATAACAAGAAATACCACAAGCAATCAAATGACAAGTAAAAAGGAAACCCCAATGGGGCACTTATCTGCAATGGCTCGAAAACTAGCATTGGAACATAGGCGCTCAGACCATTGATCAACAGATGGTGTTTCAGACTGGCAGCAAAGTTCTGGGGATGATACTTCCGGATGTCACTTTTATGCCCTACACTATGCGAGGAGCATACACGTGACACATGGCATACCTTAAAGTAATCTAAGGCTTTGGTATACCGGCTGGACACTGGGTTACCCTAGGCAGGGAATCCCAAGTGTAAAGAATACTGCAACAGTGATATTGAAGGACATCCACTCTTGTCTGGGCCAGAAGGGAGTCACCAGACTGATGCTGGGGGAGTCCTTCTGAATCTTCAGAAGTACCCAGGAAATCAGTGGAAGGGTGGAAAAGCATACTGGATCATTCCTATTAAAGGAAAGGAAAACGCATCTGTCTTCCAGATCTTCTTGCATGGAATCCCACAGCAGAATTTTTGCCAGCCAATTGTTCAGAAATTTACTTGAGAAGCTCCCCACAGATGTATCAAATCTTGGAAGAATCCCAAATCTGGTTTCCATTCATGAGGGTCTGTTTGTCTTGCTCAGCTTACCTGCCATACAATTTTGGTCTGACGGGATGTTGGCTGCCTGTAGAGCAAGACTGCACTGTAAATGCATGTCCCAAGCTAAAATGTCTAGTCCACAAAGGAGGTATGACCTGGTTCCCCCCCTTGCTTGCAGATGTACTACTGTGGTATATTTGTTACAACCTGAACATGACGGGAGGACCAACAGTGATGCAGAGAGTTGACTGCCTTTATTAGAACAAACATCTTTTAAGTATGTGCTTGTGTCTGTCCTTGGTGTCCCAAACGTCTTGCACCTGATAAGCAAGCAAGATCAAATCCCTGAAAAGGGAACACCTGCATATTTTATGTATCTGAATTATAGTAAGGAAAGTTGTAAATATTTGTATGACTGGTTACAGCTTACTAAGAATTGTGCTGGTGGGGTATTTCCATTAAATGGAACTTATGATGAGACTAAATTGCTGACACTGAAAGGTATTTTGGAAGACAAGAAAAGCAAAGCTAGTGGGGAAAATATGACAGCATTTTATTCTTGGTGCAGTGAAGCACTTAAAAGGGAAAAGGACTCAGCATTAAGAGGATTGCAGGATGTCAATATGAAATTGTTGCAACAAGTAAGAGAGGTTAAAAAGGCAGTATGGACCAGTAAAAAGGGATCCCTTTATCCTGTCTTAGAAGGTTTGGAACAAACTGAGGATGGCCAAAAAGCAGAAACTTCTGAAGAGGATGATAATCCTCCAGTAGCTACTGCAACCCCCCCCCCCCATATGCAGCAGTATGGGTACCTCCTGTACAAGACTCTCTAGTTTCTCAAACTCCTACCTTTCGGTCTACTGTCCATTGGACACCCAATTCACGTGATACTGGTACATCTCAGACTGGTTCCCCTGTTCAATCTTCATCTTTTGAACAGGCATCCGCAGTCGAGAGGGGTTCTTCTTCCTATCCTTCTCAGACAGCTTCTACTTCCCCAACAGGGGCATTAGTATTTGTCACTCCTGTATCTTACCATACACGCTCACATGACAGAGTACAACAAGAAGAGATTACAACCTCTGGAGGGGATCCTATTGGCACCTCTCAGGGACAATTTGGGGGCTAATAGGGAACTTGTTCATCATCCTTGGAACCCTGCTGATTTGCATACTATGTCTAAACATTTTCCAAATATTAGAGAAGATACATTAAAATTCAAAGAAGAATTAAAAACTATAATAGAATGTTACAGTCCTACTTTGACAGATTTAAATCAACTACTGAGGGTAATTACTTCAGATGAAATAAGAAAGCAGTTACTGGAAAAGGCTGAAATAACAGATTTCACTCTCATAGGACATGCATTAATAGATAAACGAACAGCATTGTTAAACAAGTTTACAGATGTGTGTCAAGTTAGGACTGACTGGTCTAAAATACAGGCATGTAAACAAAATAAAGGGGAAGCCCCTGCAGACTATTTGAGTCACCTTAAAACAGTATTTGCTACACATTCAGGAATACCAGACCCAGAAGAACAAGCTAAGCCACCTATTGCAGCAGCCTTTGTGCAGGGCCTGCAAGCCCCTGTACAAAATCAAACAAAGTAGGTGCTCATAGACTGGCAAGGGAAGGACTTAGAGTCTTTATTAAGTGCTGCAAATCACTGTACAGAGTATCAGGAAAAACAAAGGAAGGATACTGAGGATAAGCTGTTAACTTTACAAATCAGGCAGCTGGAAAACCCAAGGGGTCGAGGTAGAAGAAGGGGAAAGAGTAGAGGATTTAGCATAAGTGCTGGTCAAGGGGAACAAGGTACAGCTGGTTGGTAACAATGAGCTGGCAGTGCCCCTCCAGCTTAATCTAATACATCTTGCTTTAATTGTGGGGTAGCAGGACATTGGAGAGGGGAGTGCCCACACAGGCAAATGCAAAGAGTCCAAGACACTTGGACTGAGTGGCAACCAAATTATAATAATGCAGTTTTTCCTCCACCACCTCCTCAGATTGGAAGGAGTCAAGAAGCTCCATATTGACTAGGTCAAAAAAAGAATACAGAAGTGAATCTTAACCCTCTACTGCCAATAGATCAAAATGGGCCCTACGTTAAGATGAAAATAAATTCAAAGAAAACCCCATTTCTGGTGGGCACTGGTGCTACTAGGTCAGTGCTAAAAATCACTTCAGATAGTCAAATACCAGTATCAGAAAATAAAGTAAAGGCAGTTGGAATAACAAATACTATGGTTATGTATCCTGTTTCAGAACCCATCCCCATTTCTTTAGGTCCGATTGAAGAAAAGCATTATTTTCTTCTGAGTACTACTGCACCAGTAAACCTACTAGGAAGATATTTGTTATGTAAACTGGGTTGTACTATTTACTGTACCCCAGAATGGGGTGTATCTAAATGTTCCAACATGGCAGTTTTAGCAGAAGCTGAGGAACAGCCTGCTGGAAGCATACAGACAGATCGAGAGTTACTACAGCAGGTACCTGCCAACTTGTGGGTAAGTATGCAAATGAAGAAGGTATACTAAAATCAGCAGAACCATTAAAAATTCATCAAAACCTCTCCCCAGAGTTCCACAATATCCACTAAAGCCAGAAGCAGAGCAGGGAATCAAACCTGTAATTCAGTCTCTAATACATCAAGGAATAATAATACTAGCTAAAAGCCCTTGTAATACTCCTATTTTCCAGTGAAAAAGCCAGAAAAGGATACTTCTAGATTTGTACAAGACTTAAGGGCTGTAAATAATGCAGTACTACCTACTTTTCCTGTTGTTCCAAATCCTGCAACAGTACTGAGTTGCATACCACCTACAGCTAGTTACTTTTCTGTGACAGATTTATGTTCAACATTCTTTTCTATACCTATTCACCCTGACAGTCAGTTTCTGTTTGCTTTCACTTACCAGGGACAGGAATATACATGGACACAGTTGCCACAAGGATATACTGAATCTCCTTCATTATTTTCTCAAATTCTAAAAAATGATTTGGGGAATGTGACATTTCCGGGTGGGTCTGTGTTAGTACAATATGTAGATGATTTACTAATGGCATCAAATTCCTTTCAGCAATGTCAGCAGGATACCTTGCATCTTCTGACTATCCTTGCAGAAAAGGGACACAAAGTGTCTAGAGAAAAACTACAATTGTGGTCGCCTCAGGTACATTATATCTTGGTCATTTAATATCCCAGGGTAGCAGGCAAATGTTAATATCTCGTATTGATGCAATATCTAGGGCCCCACATCCAACTACTCAGAGACAGCTTAGGTCTTTCCTAGGTATGACAGGATACTGTAGACAGTAAATCCCCAACTATGCAGAAATTGCCAAATCTTTTAAAGCATGATACACCAGAGCCTCTCCTTTGGAATAGTGAAGAGGAAATTTCATTTCAGAACTTAAAGCAAGCTTTAGCTACTGCCCCAGCTTTAGGGTTACCAGACTATAATAAGACTTTTATTTTATTTTGTCATGAAAGAAATGGATTTGCACAAGGCATACTTGCACAAAAACATGGGGACAGCTATCGTCCATTGGCTTATTACAGTACACACTTGATACTGTTGCAAAAGGTTTTCCACCTTGTTTAGGGGCAGTTGCTGCTGCTGCCATTCTAGTTAATCTGGCACAATTGTTGGTACTTGGGCATGATCTCACAGTAGCTGTCCCTCATTCTGTATCATCTCTTTTGCTTAAAATGAAAACTCAACCACTCTCGACTGCACATCTAACTAGATATGAAGTTACACGTCTTTCTGATCCATCTATTTCTCTGATCTGCTGTCCTGTTCTAAATCCTGCATCTATCTCTGTTGCCTACTGCTGAGGATGGTGAAGAGCATGATTGTGTGTGTGTAACTAACTATTTGCTTTCTCCTAGGGAGGACTTAAAAGACACTCCTATAGCCAATGCTGACATGCATCTGTTTGTGGATGATTCCTGTGGAAGAGATCAAACAGGAAAGTTGATCTCGGGAATAGCAGTCTGCACTGAGGAAAAGTACAGTTGTGTACACTTACCATAAATGTAGATGTTCGAGTTATTCACTGTTGCAGTCATTACATTTGGGTAATCTGCTGGCAGGTTGCCCTCAGTCGGCCTGAATAACACAGTCTTGGGTCCTGCGTCGGTTGCTGTCTCTTCTTCCACGATATCAGGTCGTCAGGGGTATAAAACATGAAGCCGACTCCATTTTTATTCAGTTTTTCTTGCTACAGATGTCAGGTGCCCCCCAAATGGGGAGCAAAAATATATATATAGATAAACAGTAAATATATATAAATGCACTTTTAGAAACATAAACTTTACCTTCATCTAAAAGCAAATATACCACAAAGGCTTTTGTGTATAGTGAAGGAAAGAAAAGGTATAGAAAGGGGGATGGCGGGTGGGTAACCCAGACTGCAACAGTGAATACACTCGAACATCTACATTTATGGTAAGAGTACACAACTGTACTATGTTCTTAGTGTTTCACTGCTGCAGTCATTACATTTGGGTAGAATCCCAAAGCTATGGATGGGAGGATGGAACTAAACAGCATTAGGAGCGGCTATAAGGCCCTGCAGAACTGCAGTGGCAAAGCCTGCCCTGGATTTGGAGAAGAGAGGCAAATGATAATGCTTTGTGAAGGTATGAACAGAGCTCCAAGTAGCAGCTTCTACAATGTCTTTGGTTGGAACCCCTCTGAGAAAAGCTGCTGAAGTACAGGCAGCCCTGATGGAATGTGATCTGATCCCCTTGGGCACAGGTTTACCATGGTGCAAGTAGCAGAAATGAATGCAGTGGCTTATCCACTTAGAAATAGTCTGCTTTGATATAGCCTTCCCCTCTGACCCTGCAGCAAATGCTACCAGTAGTTGCTCAGACTCTTAGAAATTTGTTCCTGTTTAAGTAGAATCTTAGTTGTCTGTGTACATCCAATGAATGCAGAATCCGCTCCTCCTTGTTCTGCGGATTTGGGTAAAATGCTGGCAGGTGAATGGTCTGGTTAAGAGCCACACTGGATACCACCTTAGGCATAAAAGAAGGATTGGTACTGAGGGACACCCTGTCCGGGTAAAATATAATAAAATGCTCCACTGCCATGAGAGCCTGTAGTTCTGAAACCCTTCTTGCTGAAGTGACTGCCGAGAGAAGGGCTGTTTTCCAAGATAGAAATTTTATATCCGCAATAGCTGCTGGTGCAAAAGGAGGCAAGGTGAGTTTTTCCAGCACAAAACTGAGGTCCCATGCAGGAGTTGGTGATCTTCTGGGAGGCCTTAAATTTTTGGCCCCTCTAAGATACTGTTTAAGCAGAGGATGAGAAAAGAGGGGAGGCTCTGTGTTGTAATGAGCCGAAATGGCACAGGCATGGATTTTTATTGAAGAAAAAGATAGGCCCTTGTCAAGCATCTCAGTCAAACATTGTAAAATCTGAGGAATATCGGGCTTTGCTGTATCTGTTCCTTGTGCTTGGTTCCAAGCACAGGATCTCTTCCATTTATCAGCATAAGACTTTTCTAGTACTAGGCCTTCTGGCTTCCAAAATGGCATCCATCACAGATTTACTGAGAGGTGTTTGAATAATTACTTGATCAGCCATGCTGCAAGATTCAGAGTTTGTAGCCGAGTGTGCAGAATTTGGTAGTTCTGCTGAGACAGTAGATGAGGTATCTGAGGCAAGTACCATGGAAGAAGCTGAGACATATTCCTTAGTAGTGCGTACCAGTGCTGGCGAGGCCAGTCCGGAGCAAGTAGGATCATTTTTGTTTTTTCCTGTCTGACTTTTAGTAAGACCTTGTAGAGTAGAGGCAGAGGGGGAAAGGCATAGACTGATAGGTGTTTCCAGCTGAAGGACAGGGCATCCACTGTCCATGCTTTTTTGCGATGAGTTCTTGTGTGGAATTTGTCCAACTGATAATTTTTGGGAGAGGCAAATAGATCTATGACTGGGCTCCCCCATTTCTGTGTTAACATGCTGAAGATTTGTGGATCCAGTTTCCATTTGTGCGGGTCCATAAGACTTCTGCTTAGGTCGTCTGCCAGAGTATTTTGCTTTCCTGGCAGGAATTGAGCTTGAAGATGTATTTGGTAAGTCAAGGCTGTGTTCCACAAGGCCATGGCTAGTCTGCAAAGGGGGTAGGAATGTGTACCCCCCTGCTTGTTTATGTACCACATAACTGTGGTGTTGTCCATCTTTATCAGTAGTTGTCCTGGATAAAGTAAGTCCTTGAAGGCTGTCAGAGCATTCTGAACAGCTAGCGTCTCTTTCTGGTTGATATGCAGATGCATTTAGTTTGGGCTCCATTTGCCCTGAATTCATCTCCATGCCAGGTGGGCCCCCCAAGCATAGTCTGATGCATCTGTAGTTAGGGTTTGGGTGGCAGGGGGAGTGAATGACAGTCCCTTGTTTTGGTGACATGTCTCTGCCCACCAAAGAAACTCCTGTTGTAGGCAGGGAATGAGAGGAATCATTGTTTCCAGACTGTGACAATGCTGACTCCATAAACTTTTTAGGTACCAGTGAAGTTTCCTCATATGCAGTCTCACATACAGAATTAGTAGAATGCAGGATGCCATGAACCCCAAAGCCTGCAGAATTAGTCTTGCAGATAACTGGGTTTTTGTTGCCATTTGTTTGAAGTATGTTGTCAGTTGCCTTTGTTTGTCTGGCGTGAGGTAAGCCATCTGGGCAGTTGTATTCAAGCTTGCACCCAGGAATGTAATTATTTGAGAGGGTACCAGTTGTGATTTCTTTTTGTTTATGGTGTACCCTAGGCATGTTAGAAGCCTTTTTACAAACGCCAGATGTTGAAGAAGAGCGTCCTTGTCCTCTGCTTGAATGAGACAGTCGTCCAGATAAGGATAAATTTGAATGCTTCTCTGTCTGCAGAATGCAATTACTGGTGCCAGGCACTTTGTAAAGACCCTGGGCGCAGTAGATAAGCCAAAGGGCAGTGCAGAGAATTGGTAATGCAAAAAACCTACTTTGAAGCGGAGGTATCTTCTGCATGATTCCCTTATTGGGATATGCAGGTATGACTCTTAAGTCTATAGTTACTAACCAAGCATTCCTATCTAGCACAGGCACAGTAGCTGTTGTAAAGTCAGCATTTTGAATTTTGGAATGTCCAGGAACGTGTTCAAAATCGATAAATCCAGTATTGGACGCCATGAATTGTCTTTTCTGGGTACCAGGAAAAGTCTTGAATAAAAACCTTGTCATTTTTCCTTTTCTGGTACCGGTTGAATAGTCCCCATATCCATGAGGGACATGACTTGTTTCTGGGCCTCTGCCTACTGGTTTTGTGGCAGATCTGGCCATCCGTTTGGAATAGGCAAAGAATGGAAATGAAATCTGTACACCTGGGATACTATGTTTAATACCCACTTGTCCTGGGTAATTAACTACCAATTTTGAGCATGAAGTGCTAGTCCGCCCCCTAAGGTGGCTGCCAAAAGATAAGTGCTTGGTGATGGTACAGGAAAGTCATTGAGACTGCTTATTGTAGGGTTGTGCTTTGTTTCCTCTAGAACTGGAGGTGGAGGCACCCCATTGCTTTGACCTGTAAGAACCCTGTGATTGGTATCTAGAGCCTTTTGAGCACCTGGATTTGCCTTGAGTGGCACTGTTGGACACAGGAAAGGACCAAATTTTAGTAGGCCAGTGTCTACTGAACCTGGATGGCTGCACTTGCAAGAAATCTTTTACAGTTTGCATCGATTTAGCTTTGCCTTCCATTTTCTTTAAAACCTCTTCTGCCTTATTACCAAACAGAGTATCATGCTGCAAAGGGGCTTCCAACAATTTAGTTTTAACATGATCGGGCAGATTTTGCTCCTTGAGCCAGGCATGCCTTCTAATCACAGATCCAGTAATGGCGGCCCTACAAGAGGCCTCCAAGGACTCAAAACCACATTGCAAAGTATGCTTTCCAACCTGTTCTGCTGAATGCAATAATTCCTGTAACTCTATTTTCCACACAATCAGAAATCATCATTTTCTGTTTCAGTAAGCCCATAACATGCTATTGATATTTAAGCATATGAAACTGGCAGTTTAAGGCCCTGATTGCTAAGGTTGCAGACATAATAACCTTTTCCCATCTATCCAGCGCCCTGGAATCTCTATCAGAGGGGGTAGGATATTTGGCTGTAGAGGCCTTTACACCCTTGGGACCCTGAGAAATAGTCTCAGGATCAGCAGCAGGATTTTTGAATAGAAATTTGTGGGAGTCAGGAACCCTGTAATATCTGTCTGGCTTACTAGGAGCCAGAGGCAGGAAATCAGGAGCCATGCTTGATTCCGAAAACACATCATCAACAATGTCTAAAACAGGAGGTATTGCCAAAGGCCTATGCTGAGGAAGAAGGAAATCCCTAAGCCTCTTTTTTGTTTCAGAGAAGTCCTGACTCTCCCACTGAAAATGTTCCCTTAAAGTATGCAAAGTCTCTCCAAAAGAGTAATCCTCAGGGGGCAATGCAGATGGGATGGATTCCTCTGCATCAGAGTCCTCATAGGGTGGAATAGAAAATTCCTGATCAGAAGAAATGGAAACCTGATCTGAAGATTAAAAATCAGTGCCTTGCCTAGGCCTCTTAGCAGCAGGGGATTGGGAAACCCTGATCAAGGTAATTAAATCCTCAGCCATTCTGATAATGTGTTTTTTAGGCATAGGGGCCTGAGCACGTGGCTCATGCGTCAGTTTTTTAGACATAGAAGATGTTTTTGACCTTGTTTTTGTGGCTGGCGTTGGTTTAATATAAAAATGTTGAGGCCTGAAAACACCCTCAGAAGCCGGTGCCTGTGCAGCGGCTCCAGACCCATCCAAGAGAGAGACATCTGTGGGTACAATATTCTGAGAATCTCGCGGCATGCCGGACTCTGAATGGGTCTCGGTAGAGGCCTGCAACTCAAAAGTAGCGGGTATCAGGGGTTGCGAAAGCGTCTCACTGAGTACCGACGACTGGCTTAGGAGAAGCTTCGTCATCTGTTTTGGACTTTGACAGTCTGTGTCTGTTTTTTTCTTTGAGTTTTTTGTGAACTCCGGTAGTCGGATTGCTAACCGATGACATTTCAGGATAATTAAATCTTGTACCAAAATATTTAGAAGCAAAAATATACCGACACTTAACAGTGTGTTGGTTAAATCTAGCACAAAACTGACAGCAAGGCACGTTGTGATCTGGGCCTAGGCAAGGAATACAGTACAAATGAAAATCCTTATGAGGTATTTGCTTCCCACAAGTAATGCAATTATTAACTTTTACTGACATTGGTAAGGAGCAAGAACCCAACGGGGTACTTTGCTTTAGTTTGAAGACTTCGGTTCTGAAACTCGAATACGAAAATTTCAGGAGTCGGCCGACCGGCACTTGCGAACTGCTTCTGCTTCGGGCACCGCGTGGCAAGAAAGACGGACTAAAATGGCGTCGGCTGTATGTTTTATACCCCTGACGTCATGGAAGAAGAGACAGCAACCGACGCAGGACCCAAGACTTTGTTATTCAGGCCGAATGAGGGCAATCTGCTAGCAGATTACCCAAATGTAATGACTGCAACAGTGAAACACAAAGAACATCAATATTGTTGCAACAAAGATTAGAGGGTGTTCACTCTGCTCAAATAGCTGAGCTAGCAATTTTGCAAAAAGCCTGTGAGTTAACCAAAGACAAGGTGGCCAATATTTTTACAGACAGCCGTTATGCTTTCGGGGTGGTACATGACTTTGGGCAACTTTGGCGAGAGGGTTTTTAACCTCTTCAGGAAATCAAATTAAAAATTCAGGGTACATAAAATCATTGTTAGATGCACTTTTGTTACCTAAAAAGCCGTCTGCAATCAAATATTGTGAACATCAAAAGGGGTTAAACGTTGTTACAAAAGGTAACAACTTAGCAGACCAAGCTGCTAAACAAGCAGTAGTAAATTGTTGTAAACATCTTTGTATGTTGACAGCAACAAATTGCAACAGTAATAATGTGTTTGACTTTGCAAAATTGTCAGCCTTTCAAGCTGAAGCATCACACGGAGAAGTTCTGAGGTGGCTCAAGGATGGATGTAGAAAATCCTGACGGCATATGGCGACATCCGGACGGTCAACTGGTGGCACCTGCCTCTTTGCTACCTTATATCCAGCAGTTTGAGTAAATAAAGCTGTCTTACCTGTAAGGGCATATCATCTACTGGCCCATACAGGTAAGACAGCTTTATTTACTCAAATTACCCAAAGTTGGTATGCCCCTCATGTCTCCTCTTTGATACTTCAGTATGTACAAAACTGTAGTATTTGTTTGGAATATAACATAAGCAAACATGCCAACAGCAAATCTGCATGTTTACCTCCACCCTGGGGACCTTTTGTTAATATACAGCTGGATTTCATCCAGATGGCCAAGACTAATAATTTAGAATTTATTTTTGTGGTAGTGTGTATGTTCTCAGCATGGGTGGAAGCTTACCCATGTCGCAAAGCTGATGCAGTAACAGTTATTAAAAAAGTGTATCTGATTATATACAGAGATTTGGTATACCCAGCATTGTTAACAGTGACCAGGGAACTCATTTTAATAATAATCTGTTTAAAGAGTTATGTAAAGCCTTTAATACTAAGTTGAGCCTTCACTGTCCCAGCCATCCCCACTCATCTGGATTAGTGGAAAGGGTAAACAGGACCCTTAAAAATAAAATGTTTAAGATTTGTGCTGAAACCCACTTATAGTGGCCCGAAGTGCTTCCCTTAGCATTGATGAGTATGAGGGTCTCACTGAATGCCACCAGGAAATTGAGTCCATATGAGATATTAATGGGGAGACCCATGGCCCTTCCAGCTACCCCTCCAGTGGGAAATGGCGATTTAACTTTGTCAGATGATGCTATGATTTCTTAATGTAGGAGACTCCTCAAAATTTTGCAGCAATATCATTGAACAGTAAGAGCAGTGTTACCAAAGCCTCCTGACCAACCCTGTCATCAACTACAACCGGGTGACTGGGTATATGTGAAAGCTTTTCAGAGGAAAAACTGCCTGAGCCCGAGGTGGAAGGGGCCTTTCCAGGTCATGCTCACCACTTTAACCGCAGTTCGCTGTGCAGTACTACCAACGTTGATCCATTCATCTCATTGCAAGACCACCTGTTGTGTAGGGACCCCATACAAATCATCACAGCCAACAGAGGGAGATCTGCCCAGTGAGAAGGTCAACTTCAGTATTAGTCCATGATGAATCCAGTGACAACAGGTACTTTTGATTTGTTTCTGCTGCTGTTCCCTTCTATAAACTGGTCGAGAGAAAACAGTTTTTTGCTGGTCCTTCAGCAATATGCCAAAAATCTAAACAAAACAAACTGCTGGATATGTTCGCATATACCTCATCATTCCAAGGCAGGGATTCCCATCCCTGCATCACAGGTGTCATTTGAAAAGGACCTTAATGACATCAGCTTAACCTGGCATAATGTAACTGATTTTTCAAAGATTGTGTCTCTTCAACTTGCAACCACACAACATGGAGACACATGTTATGCCAGAAATGGGACTGTACCAGTAGGGAACAGCAAATGTAATGACACCAGGCATGAAAGTTTATTAGACTCTTTGCACTTAAAAAGCTATGACTGGGGGTGTGGCATGGGCATATGTGACCATTACTACATCTGTGGTAATTGTGCCTACCCCTGGTTGCCTACAGACTGGCCTGGATTTTGCTTTGTAGGCTATATTACTCCTGCTATTCAACATTTCGAACACCCACCAGCAGGTAGACTGAGAAATAAGTGAGCAATCCACTGGACTGAGCAAGTATTTTAAATTTTTAATCCTGGGTATGGAGTGCAAAGGACAATGCTTGAAATCACTATACTTGCCCAAATTCTACGGGAGGTGGCCAACGAAACTTTACATCACATCAGGATGGCAAATCGAGAAATGAATGAAATGTGAACTGTGGTGTTACAGAAGAGAATGGCACTTGATATAATGCTTGCTGCAAAAGGGGGGTCATGTGCCCTCATAGGGAGCCGTTGCTGTTCATATGTTAGTGACTATCATGATGAAAAGGAAAAACTGACAAACTTCATGGAACAAAGGGCCAAAGAGTTGGACAGCACATCCAAAAACTGGACACTTTTTGGATGGTTGGGCTGTATTTTTTGTAACCTGGGAACTAGCATAATCCAGGGTATTGTCATTGTACTTTTTATTATCTTTGTAATCATTTTAGTATTTTCTATTCTAAAGGCTGTGATTACAAAACTTTACCTGCACATGAAATGCCACTGCATGCACAAATCAATGACGGTTCTATTTTGACAGACAATGATGATGACTACTATGACGCTGAGGCGTACTTTATCAAGTTAAGAAAAACAAAAATGTAATCATATGTATGGTATGACACTGATAGTTTCAGAGGGAGAAAACTGTTATGGGAACAAGAGCAGCTTATTAAAATGTATAATAACTTCAGTTGATTAATGATGCTATAACATGACTTAAAAATCAAATATAATTTATATGCAGGGCTAGGAAAAATACAGCTTCATAAGCCACAGTATTGCTGTCTTTTAAACTGCATTCTTTTAGTATGTAATAAGAGAGAATAGTACGTGTTGCAAGAAGTGAGGCATGTAGTTATTACAAAAAGGAATTTGTTAGCCTGACTCCTCCAGGCTAAGAGTGTGTTGTTGCTAGAGCAGGGTTGAAACATCCAAGGTCAGAAACAAGACCCTTTTGGAAGCAGGTGAATCATGTATAGGAAGGTGTTAACGTGAAGTCTAAGGTGAAAATCACAAGGGATGAGGACATTTGCAAAGTGTTCTGTAGGACACAGTCATTATAACTTCATGAAATTGCATGAGCAGTTTGATAAGAAAACATATAAAATTACAGTTTTTGTATGTAAAGTGAGAATGCTTCATCAAGAATTATGAAGACCAACTCCCAGCGCTGTAAAAAAATAAAATTTCTGTTTGCACATCCTGAAGTGTTGTTCCTGACTAGAGGCATATAACGTAAATCCTTAATGTTATTTATTTATCACAATAACACACTCACTCCTCCGATTCTAAGCACTAAACCACTGCAAACTTAGCACACCTCAGCTCCCTTGTCTCAGTCCAACTCTGACTGCTAAACACGGTCTTTGCTCCCCTCTACTATTCTTTCCTGCCTTTCTAGTACAATAACCTCCTAATTCCTGAACACCCAACACAACTCTAACAAGCACCCAACCTGTTCTCCCCTCTCATTTACCTGGTTCACCCCAGTACACTTCACCACTCACTTTTCTTTTCATTACATCTATGACCACTTCCTATCTCTGTACCCTCATATCATGCTATCCAATGACTTCCCATCAACATTCATATACCTGCACACATACGTCTCCACAGTCTAACATCCCTCCATCACTTTTTAACATGATATTCTCCCACCTACTGAAACAGCTACACTTTCCTATCAAATCTAGTAAGTACTTTAGTCCTCCAAAATTTAAATATACACTAAAACCCATTTATCCAAACAAATACAGCACTCACCCTATAGCAATACAATTACTACTATTCAGTGGAGATATTCATTTTAATCTGTCCCAGTATCTACAACGTAACAAGAACTGATTCTACCCTTTTTACTGCAAGTTACTCCTCCACTCCCCTTACAATACTCAAACTATTCCACCTCAGCATCAGAAGCCTATACAATAAACTAAAATTACTTTATGTCTGCATTCTCCTCCAAATCCCTAATATCCTCAATACTAACCAAAACCCTGCTAAAACCAAACATTTCTGAACAAAAATACTCCCACTAGGCTACAACATTCTCAGATTTAACCAACTCCTCAAAAGATCAAGCAGCACGGAAGTTATATTTTCAAACAATTTACAAGTTTCTACTCCAAGACAATCCCTCCTTTTCCAGTGGTGAAATTCAGGAATCAGTTTTACAAATTGATTACCTTAACACACTTTGTATCTTAGCTCTTTACATTCCTGGTTAAGTGTACAACCAACTCCTCCAAAGGTGAAATCCCATGACTGAACTTTCTCAGATCATTTGACCAACACATGAAAACCAAAATCCCTCCTCTTCCTCCTGCTGTTACTATTACAACTTCAACCAACAAATGAAGCAATCTTAGTGGGATCTTGACCACTAACCCAGAAACCAAAACCAAATGTGGAATTCAATCACTCTCCCACATATACCATCTGCAAACGTACTAAATCTTCCAAGCCCACCTTATTCAACTTCATTAGGACATTTATCTAAATTTAATAATACCATTATTAACATATTAAAACTCTGCAATTGGATCATATTACAATATCTGTTGTCAGATTATGCCACACAACGCCTCAATGATAACTTTCTAAACATCTAAAGCAAAACAAGTACAGCATAGAAGGAAAATAGTTAAATCTAATCCCGACCCTTGGGTAACACTCAAAAACAAACTAATAATATACAGAGATAAAGCATGGAGTGCCTTGCAAGCAAATAAAATATACCAATCCTATAATCATTTATGAAATGTGACAAAAGCAAAAGTCCTCTCTGAAAAAAATAAAAAACAAACTGTATATGTATAGTTTGTTTCAATCAATCAAGGCTTGTATTAAACTCCTAGAAAGTTCTGGTCAACCATTAATCATCAAAAACCCAGGAAACCACCAACCAAACGCTTACTGAAACTTGTAATTATTTCATCAGTGCAGCCGCAGCATGTCCCAAATTCCAGTTTATCCACTAACCAATTCCCTACCTGCTAACTCATCTACTTCACTCTCCATCCTGTACCCACCTTCATAAGGTGATAACTCACTAAACAAAAAAACACTAGCTCCAGACAACATCCCTGCAGAATACCTCAAACTACCTGCTGATGAAGTTGCCAACCCTGTCTATATCCTTAAAAACAGACATACAGGAATATGTGCTCCATATGTCATGGGAACAATCCTACATCCTGTCACTACATAAAGGTGGCCCCTCCACTGAACTTAACTTCAAACTCACTGCCATAGTCTCCTTTGTCTAAGATCCCTGAGAAATTCATCTACTCTAAACTACTAACTTTTCTTTCCAACAACCTCCTCTCCCCATCCCAACATGGATTCTGTCCTTCCTACAGCAATGAGATTGCTCTTCTATCCTCCCTTAGCACCAAACTAAAACACAGACATGACAATTACCTTGTGTGGTCAATAATCCTCGTTTAAAAGCTTCTGATGCAGTCTCACAACAAACTTCTCAGTCAACTTTCATCCTTTGCTCTCTTCCCCTTCAGCACTAGAATATTTTAATAACTAGCTCATAGGGCTCTAAGCATAAAATAGCAACAATCCAAATGCATCCTTCTACCAATACCAGTTAGAGTCCCTAAACGCTCAATACTTGGCTCTCTGTTTTTCAACACATTCATCAACAACCTTCCTCTTACCTCTGTTAACTCAGCCCTTATACATTATGCTGATGATTCAACCATACTCTGCACAGCCAAAACTATCTTGTGGGTACAGAGTACATGCAGTTCTTCACCTCAACTACAACCCGGCTCAAACAGTCCGATGTTAGACTACACAAAAAATAAATAAAATAAGGTGATGCTTGTTCATCCCCAAGTGGAATTTCAACATGAAAACTAACTTCTCCTTTTTTTCCAATAATGGTACCAACAATTAATTTGTTCCCACATAAATCTTCTAATTGTTCTCACTGATGAAAATCTAAAATTTGATCTCTATGCCCAACAAGTAGTCAACAAAACATAACAAAAGCCTGAACTGCTATATACAGCAAAACCCTACTTAACAGTACTCTTACAAATGCACATTAAATGCCTATTTACATCTCACACACTCATCAACAGTACTCTCACAAATGCAAGTTAAATGCCTATTTACATCTGACACACTCATACTGCCCCCATCTTCACAAATTTGGACTCAGCTCAGCTTGCAAAACTCAAACAGCACCTCAATAAACAGTTAAGTTTGCTATCAGTGTAAACAGAACCCACCACAGCACTGCCATAAAAGAATCCAGACGGCTTGAATACTCAGATTACCTTAACTATGTCAAATAAAATAGCCCATACAATTTTACACATCCAAGACAGATGCACATCCTTTAAGAATTTTCTTTAATGGTATTCCCGATAGAAAACTTCACTCCTCTGATGCATTCCTCATCTGTATCACTTCCTTCCTTAACAAAAAACAGTGGCACCCTTTACAATAGCTATGGTACTAAAATTGGAACTCCCTTCCCTCCTCAATGTGACAAGATAAGCAAACCCAACCTCTTCAAGTCCTCACTAAAATCATAACTTAAAAATACCTGGATACGTCACTGTATCTCCCCCTGTTTAAAGTACTTCTATCTCTGAAAGACTCCACTCCATATAAACTTTCTCTTCCCGACGTAGTCATGCAGGAACACTTTTTTTTTTTTTTAAGTCATATCTACTCTCTACCCTTAGTTCTCACATCTTGAGTTCCTCCCACTGTATTATACCCCTTACTTAAATTTCCTTAGTCTCAGCTCAGTATATCCTCTTTGATAAATGTCATCCCTCAAGACATACTTTATTTGTTAACAGAAAGTGATATAGTCTACTACACTGTGACATGCTCATAAGCATATATTGTATCGCTTGCTGATTCATGTATCCTACGATTGCTACTATAATACCACTTACTATTGTGCATTGTGTTATATCTAATTATCAGACGGACTTGCTGTTGTGCTATGCCCACTAATAAGATCACAGTCTAAGCAGTGTTTATTGCCAATATACCTTAAACATTATATAAAACATGTACTGTTTCCTCAATACTTTAATTAAAATATATGCTTTTCCTAGTCCTCTCCTCTTCCTTACATTTCACATTTACTACTACTTCTCACTTTCCTACTACAAGGTGTCACTTTCCTACTAAACGTTCTCGTATTCAGTATCATGTCTCTAGCTACACGTTTTTGTTTTTCCTACTTATACCAAGCTGTCTGCGTGGCTGGCCAATGGTCATTTTGAGATTATAGCTTGAAAGAACTTGAGTGCCAAAAAGACATGTCTGAGTTCTTGGAACATGGCAATGCAGTCGGGATTCCTGCAATAAGTATGAACTTTGTGGCTTCTTGCAATGGAAATGCCCTTCCACACTAAAGAAATATTAATGGTGAAGAAATGAGAGGACTTGGGCCTAATAAAGGGCTAGCTGATATTCAGGATGGGCAGGACTGGGACTGGAGCCACCTGTAAAGACATCGTAAACAACAATGTGATATGACACTTTGGTTCATTAAGTGGTATTCATGTTGACATCACTGCAACATCAAAGACCACTTCCAGGTCTTCATGTTTAACTGTGCATTCCCTACCACATATCATAGCATCGAGCACACATCTGCCTGACACACCCTATGCTACAGATAAACAACCTCTGACAAGCCACTATGATTGCCACACTCGTGATGAGCACCTTAGGTCTAGGCAGAGACTGAAGACAAGAATCTGAATTGGTGGCAACTGTTGAACCTTCTCAACTCATTGGCAATCTTGATGTGCTTGTAGACATCTAAAATATCTAAACAGCACATCCAGTCTAGTCTTGACAGACAAGGGAGGATTTTTTTTTTGCACAATGACTATGCAGAATTATTTTGTTTGGACAAAGTCATTTAGGTCACTGTGATCTAATATGAGCTTATGATCCTGTTTCTTTTTATGCACCAGAAAGTAGAGTATTAATCCTGGCCTTTTGGAACCTACTAGAGTGTCTTAGTAGAGCAGCAATCTTTGGCCCTGCTTCTCTCTACTGACAGTTTCTTTCAAGAGCATTCTACTTAAGGGATTGTGTACCTTTGGCTATTTATCCACCTTAGCCATTTGTTCCTCAATATTTTTGAACAAATTAATTGCATGGTTGGCCAGTGATTCCCCAACTGCCTAAACAGCAAGTCTATATGGTTTTAAAAAGATTTACTATCATTATATTGATTCACAGGCAATCGAGTAGGAATACGGTTGAAGCACTGCAGCAAAAGTCAGAATGTTGAATTCTGGTATACCCGACACTGATACCAAACACCGAAAAAACTGTTAGCATGGGTCTAGAAGGGGGGTCAAGGTAGGGAGAGCCGGGAAGGTCAGTGTTTGACATTCCATTATTCACGATGCAGGACATCATGCAGGTGGACTCAACCACCTGTGAGACAACATAATGACAGTAAGCCTTTAAAAAATATACTAAGTCACAAAATTCACTTTATGTTTAATAATGTAGGCTTATTAAAAATGAGACCAAACTTCCCTTGCTATAGAATATTGGAAGTGGCACAAAATGTTCTCACCTATGAATATACTGACTAATAACCTTATTTTGTATCTAAATATCAATAGTTATACCTCTCCCTAAAACACACAGAGCAGCAGACCCCTCAGACTTCTGCAGTACTGCCAACATTTGACCACTAACAAAAATAATTTGCAAAGACATTAAAACATATTTTTAAATATAGATTTAAGAAAATTAGCTAAGCAGGATTACACATTTTAAATTAAATACTCACTTAATTTGGATTTATCTAAATGATTGTCATAAATGTGTATTTCATTTTTTTTTCCTTTCAGGCATACAATGTAAATACTGTACATAGCTAAAACTTATTTTTCTTCTTGTTTGAAGATGATTTTATTGATGCAGAAATTAAAGAAATATTTTATTAGATAAAATGTGAATGTGTTTATTGTAAAAAGTTTCAATAAATAAGCAGAAAAAAGAACACATTTCTAAATATGATACACAGAGTGTGAAGTAACATGGTTTCCTTCCCAGCTCACGTACCTTAACTGCACACTGATAAAATTTAAAGCAGTATGAAACAGGGTCTGATTTTTGGTGTAATATTTGCTGGTCTTAAAAGGGCCTTCAAAACAGTTGATCATAAGCAAATACTAAACAAGCTTATAGACTGTGGCTACTCTGAAGAGGTTGTACAATCGTTTCACAACAATCTATCCCAATTGATTCTACAATATACAAGGATCTTATGATTCCTCAGTAAATGTTAACATTTTTTGGGGAGTCCAACAAGGGTTCATTTTTGGACCCTTTCTATTCTCATTATTTATTAACAATTTATTTTGGGGTCTCCCAACACTTGAATGCACACTGCATGCTAATGATGTGTTCACTAGGAATGAACCCATGAATATAGTATGAAAGAGACACATTTTCTGGATGTAACCATTATAAAAGACAAAGTTGAAAGGAAATATGTATCAAGAATATTTAGAAAGATGTGTTTTTCTAATTCTTACCTCCATTACAATAGTAACCACCCCCCAATACAAAAGAAAAACATTATTAAAGGACAAATGGTCAGGGTGGCCAGAATGACTTCCAATTACACGGATTTTATTAATGAAATGGATTACGTGCATAAGCTATTTTTGGAGAGAGGCTACCCAGATTCCATCATTGTTCCCTTAAAGGAAAAGGTGATAAGGGGGTGGGGGAAAAGATATGTACCTTTGTTAAACAAGGAGGTTAACATAGATAGCAACCCCTTAGATCATACCTTGGATACCACTGGGAAAAACATCTCCAATACCAATATATACCAAAACACACCCTTTCTTGTCATGACATACAATGTCAACACCTACTCAATAAGAAAACTTATAAATAAGACATGGGACATTTTCAAAACTATGCCTAATAGGCTAGAAGTATTTAGTAGACAAATAAGCTACAGCTTTAGGAGGGGTCCTAACCTTAAAAATTTGTTCTAAATGAACAAGCAGGACAACGACAAAAAGAAAAAGGGTATTTTTCGTTGTGGGAGATGTTCTCAATGTACATTTATTGCAAACACAGAGGAACTAACACTACCTTCTATCCCTACAACCTTTAAGGGTAAACACCACTTTACCTGTTATACCAGTGGGGTAGTATATTTGGTCTATTGTACTTCATGTTGGGGATATTATGTGGGTAAGACAGAGAGACATCTACGACAAAGAATATACGAGCACATGTATGATGTAAACAGGAAAAAAGAAACAAATGCTTTATACAGACATACATTAACCTGTTTAGGAGCTAACTTCAAGTTTTGGATATTGGAAATCGTACCCAGGAATAGTAGAGGGGGGGGGACTGGGAAACGCAACTTAGTTACAGAGAATTAATCTGGCAACTACGTCTGGATTCCAATACATCGCCAAGGATGAATGATCACGTGTCACTACTACCAGTCCTAAAACTAAGGGCCAACAGGGTAAAAACAAAAAATGAAAATAAGAACAAAAACAAATAGAAACATCATTTTTGCAACACCATTACTATTACTACTACCTTACACTTTCCCACCTATATATTATTCATTTTCTCACCACTTATCCATTTTTTATCCATCTATTAACTGTTTTTACTCATTTTTTATTCATTCATCTATTTATTATTTCTATATATAACTTGACAGAAGTTTTTATAAAAGTTTTTTTGCAATTTGTTTTTTTATAAATTGTTTGTAGGAGACTGTTTTTTTAAAAAACTTTAAAAACTTTAAAACTGTTTTAATAACACATATTGCAAATCAATATATATAGTTATAATACACATGGACATATGTATTTATCTATTTATTTATTTATTCATCCAAAAATTTATACATATGTATGATTTTAAACTAATATGTTACTAGTGATGAATTTTACATACGTATATCAAATTTGTAAGTCAAATTTGTAAGTCATTTCACTTGTACAGACAGGCCAACTATTTGTATGTATACGCTTGACACCACACTAACTATTCCTTTAAATTCATTCTTACCTAAACAATTTGAATTGAAATTCCAAGTTAATTGTAATTGTATTTAATTTATCTAATTAATCAATAAGAAGATGTATAAAAGACCTTGTATAGTAACAGCATACATTCTGATGAAGTTTCCGATTAGGAAATGAAAGCGCTAAATCCTTGATGCTACGTTTATTTGTTTTGTTTTGTTTAATAAATTACTTTTTCATATCACGGACTGCAGAGTCTTGCTAGAGAACTGTTCCACATATAGGACTGTGAGACTGCCTTCATTGGTTCCTGTACTACAGGGAATTTGGAGTGTTTTTACTGGTTTTGGAGCCTTTTCCTGTTTCTTCCGTTTCTACATTTACTAGTTTATTCTACATGGAAGCACAGGATCACCGAGGAGCCTCACCTAACAGGAACGGACGATCTTTAATAGGAGGACTTACCAGGCTTATTCAAGCCTTTACATAACCAGATACCAGCACACAGGAAGCGGACGTCCTTATTCCGTGTGCACAACTTGAGCATTGTAAGCGCACTAATAACAGTCATGGTAACAGAGGAACCCCTGTGGAGCCTGGGGTTTCACGTTCTGACAACAGGTTAAATGATAGAAATACCAGCGAGAGAAATGTTACAACACACATCACCGGGAACAACCCAACCTCATTCTTGGACACCTACACGGATATTAATCTTACTGACTGGCTCAACAAAAGCTTTGGAGCGACAGAAACTCACGAACATGGATATAAACAGCAGGACATTTCATACCTTGATAAATGTAAGCTGTTAAAGAAATATATGTTAAAATTAAAAATGTGAACTTGGACAATTGTTTTTTAACAGAATGTTTAAAAAGGAAACGTGCCGAAAGGGCTTAGACTTAACAAATTCCCTAACGACACTGTTATGAGTTCTACCTTTTACCAAGAAATTGTGGACATTTTAAACAACTGTGGGTTAGCTCTGATAAGAGCTATGATTAATAACAACAAGATTTTAATTGATGAATTGAGTGTTAAAATTAAGAAAATCAACAAAAAGATAAGTGATGACGATGTTTACTGTCAGAGAATACAAACATAACTATCTTAGAGTTTTTAATGATGTTGATAATATTATGGCTAAAAACCATAAGAGAAAAATGGGTAAACTGGATAGGGATGATTGGGCCTATAAACACCAACAGGCTTACCCGTTGGCACATAATAAAGAGCGTTTTAACAATAATACTAAGAGTAGGTTTACATATACTAATAATCACACTACCAGGTTGTACCAAGGGGGGGGGTGAATAATGAACACCAGACTAAAGGGGATACTACTAGAGATATGCACGATCACCAGGGAGAATTTTACAACTCCTACAACTCTGACATCCCTTTAGAACAGGAGGGACCCTGGAGGTCGGAGCGAATAAGGAATTTACACTCTCACCCCACCTATGCACAAGTCACAAACAAACAGAACCAGAGATACCAGGAAAATAATTTATTTTAGTAGAAGACAATACTTTGACGGAAGATACCATTCTGTTTGAAGACACGACTATACCCAATGCCCACACTAACAACATTGGAGAGGCACCTAGGGACAACACCATCATTACTTACCAACAAAACGGGGATTTTTTTATATATAATTATACTGACATCAAAATTGAGGACAGACACTTTTCTTTATTCAAAAAGGGATTCAATTTTGTACCATCTAAGAAACTGAATTTGGCGGAAACGATCCTAGACATAAAATTATTCACAAGAAAACTAAAGTCCTAGCTACTTCAAATGAGATTCAGAACAACAACACTGCTACTAACACTACTACTAGTGCCTGTACACACAAAATGTGACAATTTGTCATGGAGAAGTATATACAATCCTCCCTTACAAAATGACATTAGTAATTTTGAAAAAGTGGTAAATAATGAACTAAGAACATTTTACCGTCAAAACAAAACTACCTTTTGTACACCAAACCTGAACACAGAGGAAAGAAAGACCTTGGAGGACATTAAGCAACACTACTCAGATGTCAGAATTATGAAGCCTGACAAAGGTGGGGGGGTTGTCCTAATGCACAACTGGTTATACTTAACTAAAATGATGGGACATTTTAAATGTGGAGGGACGATATACCATTATTTCCAAAAACGAGTTAAACATAGCATATCATAAAATTGATTTAACAATAGAAGACAACCTACTACAAGGACTTATAGATGACAGATTATATAGATTTTTTAAGGTTGAAAAACCTTTTTTGTCTACTATGTTTGGGATCCCCAAGGTACACAAAAGTGCAGACAACCCACCACTTAGACCCATTGTGACATCTGAGGGTTCAAAAACCCAACCCTTAGCTATTTATGTGGACACAAAGTTAAAACCTTTTTACAAACTATACCCCCATATTTTAATCGATTCCTGGGATCTACTCAGTAAAATAAACCAGATACCCTTCCAGTCTCAATATTCATTTTTAACTATTGATGTTAGGGACTTATTTTCCGTGATTCCGCATAGCACAGGTCTTGAATGGTTTGAGGCTATGCTCACTGAATTTAAATTCCTTAACGATAACGAGTTTAGGTTGGTGTTAGAAAATATCAAAATAACAATTTTATTTACTTTCAAGGAGATATTTTTCATCAACTAGATGGTGTTGCAATGGGGGCAGCATGTGCCCCCATATTTGCTAATACAGTTATGCTTTATTGGAAACAACATTTTGTTTTCAATTCCCCTTTCATGGAGAACATTGTTCAATACTTTCATTTTTTTGGATGACATATTAATAATATGGAAGGGGTCACAGGATGATATATCGAAAATTATGGAATATCTTAATAATTCAACTTCATTTCTTCAGTTTACCCATGAATACAGTATGGAAGAGACACATTTTCTGGATGTAACTATTATAAAAGACAAAGTTGAAAGGAAATATGTATCAAGAATATTTAGAAAGATGTGTTTTTCTAATTCTTACCTCCATTACAATAGTAACCACCCCCAATACAAAAGAAAAACATTATTAAAGGACAAATGGTCAGGGTGGCCAGAATGACTTCCAATTACACGGATTTTATTAATGAAATGGATTACATGCACAAGCTATTTTTGGAGAGAGGCTACCCAGATTCCATAATTGTTCCCTTAAAGGAAGAGGTGATAAGGGGGTGGGGGAAAAGATATGTACCTTTGTTAAACAAGGAGGTTAACATAGATAGCAACCCCTTAGATCATACCTTGGATACCACTGGGAAAAACATCTCCAATACCAATATATACCAAAACACACCCTTTCTTGTCATGGCATACAATGTCAATACTTACTCAATAAGAAATCTTATAAATAAGACATGGGACATTTTCAAAACTATGCCTAATAGGCTAGAAGTATTTAGTAGACAAATAAGCTACAGCTTTAGGAGGGGTCCTAACCTTAAAAATTTGTTCGAAATGAACAAGCAGGACAATGACAAAAAGAAAAAGGGTATTTTTCGTTGTGGGAGATGTTCTCAATGTACATTTATTGCAAACACAGAGGAACTAACACTACCTTCTATCCCTACAACCTTTAAGGGTAAACACCACTTTACCTGTTATACCAGTGGGGTAGTATATTTGGTCTACTGTACTTCATGTTGGGGATATTATGTGGGTAAGACAGAGAGAAATCTACGACAAAGAATATACGAGCACATGTATGATGTAAACAGGAAAAAAGAAACAAATGCTTTATACAGACATACATTAACCTGTTTAGGAGCTAACTTCAAGTTTTGGATATTGGAAATGGTACCCAGGAATAGTAGAGGGGGGGACTGGGAAACGCAACTTAGTTACAGAGAATTAATCTGGCAACTACGTCTGGATTCCAATACATCTCCAGGGATGAATGATCACGTGTCACTACTACCAGCCCTAAAACTAAGGGCCAACAGGGTAAAAATAAAAAATAAAAATAAGAACAAGAACAAGAACAAAAACAAATAGAAACATCATTTTTGCAACACCATTACTATTACTACTACCTTACACTTTCTTACCACTTATATGTTATTCATTTTCTCACCACTTATCCATTTTTTTATCCATTTTATTATCAACTGTTTTTACTCATTTTTTATTCATTCATCTATTTATTATTTCTATATATAACTTGACAGAAGTTTTTATAAAAGTTTTTTTTTTGCAATTTTTTTTTTTTTTTATATAAATTGTTTGTAGGAGACTTTTTTAAAAAAAAAATAAAAACTTTAAAACTGTTTTTTAATAACACATATTGCAAATCAATATATATAGTTATAATGGGGAGATTGCAGATATACCCCAGGGATTACTTCAGTGTCACTGCTTGACAGAGGCACAGAAAAATGATAGGCATAGTTTTTATTCAAACTAAAGGGGTGGCGAAAGCCACATAACTATGGGCTAGGCTTATAAATGCCCTTGGGCAGATAGCCTAGTATGAACCTATGAACCTATGAACCTATGGACATATGTATTTATCTATTTATTTATTTATTCATCCAAAAATTTATACATATGTATGATTTAAACTAATATGTTACCAGTGATGAATTTTACATACGTATATCAAATTTGTAAGTCAAATTTGTAAGTCATTTCACTTGTACAGACAGACCAACTATTTGTATGTATACACTTGACATCACACTAACTATCCCTTTAAATTCATTCTTACCTAAACAATTTGAATTGAAATTCCAAGTTAATTGTAATTGTATTTAATTTACCTAATTAATCAATAAGAAGATGTATAAAAGACCTTGTATAGATACAGCATACATTCTGATGAAGTTTCCGGTTAGGAAATGAAAGCGCTAAATCCTTGATGCTACGTTTATTTGTTTTGTTTTGTTTAATAAATTACTTTTTCACATCACGGACTGCAGAGTCTTGCTAGAGAACTGTTCCACATATAGCACTGTGAGACTGCCTTCATTGGTTCCTGTACTACGGGGAATTTGGAGTGTTTTCACTAGGAATGAGAAATCAACTCATGAACTCTCTGCAAAAATACAGTTTTATTTTGACGCACTCTAGAACCGGCTAGCCAACAACAGACTTGTAAATACCACCACGACTACTGTCATACTTTTTCGCCCAACTCAAAATATTAAACGTAACCCTATCACTGATCTCTCTACATTCTGCCTACAACCTCTCTCAAAGGTAATTAGGAACTGTGTTACATACCCTTCTATTTCACTCTTTTTGTAGAGATTCAAGTTAAAGTATTAGGACAACTTAAAGCAGCCTATGCAATACCTAATCTCCTCAATCCTGAAGCCAGATGTTAGATAGCCATCAATATCCTCATTCCTTGGATCAAACATGGACTGCCCCTTACTGTTGCAAACTCAGCTGCTCATTCCACGTTAATACAAACCACATAGAATAAAATACTGCATGTTATCAATCTAGCTAGCAATAGGGAACATCACAGTATTACAATAAAGAATGGTAAATGGCTTACAGTTTCAACCAGATAAGAGCTACTGCCTTAAGACCATGTACAAGCTCCTTAATATTGGAAACTCTTGACCTTTTAAGAACAGACTAACAGGGATTGTATTTATACTGCTACTCAGTACAGAGACACCCTTACAAATTAGCCAGTACTAAAAAGTCTTCTCTAAAAATGCATCTTCCAGTTGGAACAAGCTCCCAGGAGAAAAAGGATAAGGGAATGAACTTACTGGCTTCAAACTACAAATTAAAGAACTATTGGATGAAACAAATGCCTGTAAGTCTTCAGAGATGTGGGCTATAAAGCAACTACAAGGCAAGCAGCAATTATGTATTTCATCTCCTGGTTTAATACTAATTCAGCTCATATTCATTTAAATGCTTCTTTGGAAGTCGGTGGTAACTAAAGTTGCTCTGTCAGTAATTAATAACCTTAATATTCGGAATGATACATTTCTAAATGCAAATTCAATAACATGTTATATCTGCAACAATGTTACTCTCAATACCTGTGCAAATTTGTGTATAAACAGTTCTACAATCTATTGTAAGTTTAGTTGAACTGTCTAACTTCTCTGACCTGGGTTGTGACTGAAAAGGGTCTGTGGACCAGTTCATCTATCCAGTTAAATGTTATATAAACAAACATTATAGACCTAGATCAATGATTGCTGTAGGAGGGAGACAAACTTTAATATTATTATTATTAAAACGCTAATGATACAGCATGATGCCAAGCTCAGCTGGAAAATGTTAATGATGACAGGGTTAGATGCCAAGAAGGAATTTGACAGTGTAAGTTTGAAGTTCCTGAGGAAAATTATGGAAAGTTTTGGCTTCCCACAAGAATGCATCTCATTGCCGTTTAGCATATACAATAGGACAGATGCTAGTTTTAAAGCAGAAGAGCACTAGCAGGAAAGAGTAGACTAGGGAGGGGAACATGACATGAGTGCCCACTGTCACCTCTGTTATTTATCCTATACTTGAAGCCACTGACCTTAGAGGTGAGACGGTCAAAATTATAAGGATATCAGTGGATAAACTCACTGCAAAAAATAGCTATTTTCTGATGACTAAAGTATGTTTCAAACCTAGAACATGACTCGGCAATGTTGTTTAAGATATTAAAAAGGTTCAGTCGGTTAGCAGGCTACAAAATTAATGAATTAAAGAGTAAAGCAATAGTTTTAAACTGCATCCCTACATAGGTTCATAGGTAGGTACTAGGCTATCGGCCCAAGGGCCTACATAAGACTAGCCAACAAGGTTCCCTGGCTTATGCCACCCAAGAAAGTTATTTTCCTGTGCCACTGTCGAGCAGAGACACAGAAGTGATCCCCGGGGTGTATTTCCCATTTCCCATCCACTCATCAAGATTTTTCTTGAAGAGTGCTAACGAAGAACTTTGCTTGACATAGATGGGTAGCCTGTTCCAGAGTATTGGACGTCTCTGGGACAGGAATCTATCCCTCCAGCATGTCCTGTTTATTGTGGTGACAAGGTTTAGGTCCCTAGAGCATGTAGCTCGGAGGGATTGGGATTTCTTTAGGTGTAGCATGTCCAACAGCTCAGGGTTTGACATAGCTTTATATGGCAGAGATCACCTCGGAGTAGGCGATATGCTACTGAGTAAAGCTGGAGTTTTTTGAGGCGGTCAGTGTAGGGCATTTGTTTGAGGCCAGTAATCCTCTTTGTGAAGTATTTCTGTGGCCTTTCCAGCTGCTGCAGATGTCTTGTGAAGTACATTCCAAAAGGGGCATTGTACTCTATAATGGGTCTAATGACTGTCGAGTACAGGGGAACAATGACATCTTTTTTTCCTGGATGAGAACCCTTTTATGATGAGGTGTGCCACGTAGACGGACTTCCTGACTACTGTGGTAATGTGACTATCAAAGGAGAGACTACTGTCCACCTGGGTCCCAAGGTCTCTTATCATGCATTCGGTGTTAAGTAGAGTGCTGCCTATGTGGTAGTTCATGGGTACAGAGTTTTTACCAAAGGGGATGACACTGCACTTTTTGGCATTGAGCTTGAGGCCATAGCTCTGACACCAGGCATCTGTCTCAGCGAGGCCCTTCTGTAGGATGACCACATCATTTGGGGACTTGCCTGTACTCCAGAGAAGTAGATACCAAACAGGAGACGTCCCAGGATGGAACCCTGTGGTGCTCCACTTGTCACTGCTTTGAGGTCAGATTTGGAGTCTGCAACTTTTACAGTGTGGGTTCTGTCAGTGAGCCAGTTGGCAAACCATCTTGTGATGTAGGGATTTATACTAGTTTAATGTGTTTAGCTATAATTCCAGAATGGGGGATGGTGTCGAAAGCCTTGGCGAGGTCAGGATAGGCTGTGTGAACCACCTTACCATCATCTACGGCTTTGGTGACTGCCTCAAAGAAGTCGATCAGGTTCAGGAGGCATGATCTGCCTTTCACAAACCCGAACTGAGTGGGATCCAGAGTTTGGAGGTTACCAATGTCTTTGCTTATGAGTTCCATGATGATACGTTCCATGGCCTTGCGCACCAGGCTCGTCAGGCTAACAGGTCAATAGTTCCCAGGATCAGTGGTGGCTCCCCCTTTGTGGAGTGGGATAACTGTTGCTGTGAGCCATTCAGTGGGCACAAAGCCTGATGCGAGGCTATTATTGAACATGGTGCTTAAGTGGGGAGCCAGTTTGTTCTGAAGTTTGTGTAAAATGCAGCCTGGGATGTGGTCCGGTCCCATGGATGCTGCGTTTTTGGCTTTAGAGAGTGCAGCTTTTACCTACGTAGTTGTGATTACAGGGACTCTGCATTCTTCCTGTATAGATATGGGCCCTTTAGGGGGTGAGACGGGGGGTAAAGTTAGCACTGAATCTATCTGCCAGGATGCTGGCAATATCAGTTGGTTCTGTAATTTTCTTGCCTTTGTGTTGTAACTCAGAGCAGATCTGGGTGTTGCCATCGAGATTCTTGACATAGCTATAGAATGCTTTGTGGCTGTCCTTGGAATTAGTGGCGATATTGTTTTCGTAGCTAGTTTTAGAGGATCTTATAAGGGATCTCAGCTTCTTACTGAGGCTGACCAGGGGAGCTCCTCCATTCATGGGATTTAACTCTCTTTTGCAACAGTTTCTTCCTTCTGTTGTACAATTTGTTTATGGCAGGGGACCACCAGATTGGCTTCCTTTTTTTGGAGGATAGCGTCTTGGTTCTGTTTGGAATAGCACGATCCATGCACTCATATAAGTGCTTATAGTGTGCAATTGTGTAGGATTCAGCAGTTGTAACTATATTGCCCATCTGTATGGGTGTCATGAAGTTCACCACTTCTATCTTAAGAAGCATGAAGTTGGCTCTGGAAAAATGTTTTACTGCGGTTTCCTTAATGGGGGTGGGGGCGGGATGTGGATATCAAGGGTGATTAGCTTATGGTCGGATCGGACCAACGAGGAGTTGACTTCAGGTGTGGAACACAGGTCGCTCATGTTGGTAATGACTAGGTCTAAGATAATGTTGTCCCTGGTGGGAGTGTGGATAAGTTGATCCAGGGCATTAGAGTTTATGAATTCCAGAAAGTGTTGAGCTAAGGAGTTGGTAAACGAGTAGTTTTCCCAGTTAATGGTGGGGTAGCTGAAGTTGCCCATTATTAGGGTGTTTGGTTGAACCCTAATATTTTCCAGTACATCAAGAAAAGAGGAGTGGGAATCCTGGGGCATGGTGGGGGATCTGTAGCAACATTTGATCTGGTTCAAAGAATGCCATAATGCTGGGGACATGATAAAATTAAATATTTGGGAGTATGGTTGAAGAATGAAGTAGAACAAGTGGCAAAAGAAACATGAGGTTAAGTCTCACAATGATTCATACAAATGATAAGAAAAAGAAACTCTTGGTAATAGATATATACAGCAAGATACAGCTGTGAAACTATTTTGGTCTTTCTAATGCTATTTGTATGCTTCTGTTAAATAGCCTCTGAAGAGGTATGGCTAAAAATTAAAAACAGAAGGAATGGATGGGAGGGCGTACAATGACAAAAGCTGTCATTGCTCGTGGAACAAGGAGGACTAGGAATGCCTTATCTTAAAGAATATTTTAGGGTGATGCAATTGGGACTATTTATTTTTTTATTTCTCCCCAAAATGGAAGACAATGGTGAGAACTATTCTTCTGGGAAGCCAAAACTTTCCACTGTTTTCATCAGGAACACCCAAATTACCCTGTCAAATGCCTGTTTGGCGTCTAACCCTGTCTTCAATAACATTTTCCTGCCTAGTTCAACATGAGATCTGCAGGAACATCTAACGATATGGAAACAAATAGAGAAAGGGAACATACAAGATTATGCACAAAATATATTAAACAATGGATGAGACACAATGAAGTAATACTAACAGAATTTGCTGTCTCTAGAGATAATAGGAAACATGGTGTGGCAGTGGGAATGTGGAGGAAGAAGAATGAAATACTTAGATTCTGGGACAAAATAATATCAGGAGGCAAGGTGATGCCACAGGAGAGGCAAAATTAAAGTATGATCTACATGACGAAGACATTCTGTCCAGTATGGAAATAACTAAAAATGTCAAATACTTAAAATATCAGCCACAGGGAGATGAGAAGTTGGAACTAAATGACTATATGGTAGATGGAAGAGCTGTCAGAAGAGAAGTAAATGCTGAGTAGAGCATACAAGCACTACTGCAAATGAAAGTGAAGGGAAGGATTAGATAAGAGTAGACTGGTACAGAAAGCTGCAGTCTCACCACACAGTTGAGAATATATTCAAGGTACAGTAACTAAATCCAGGAAATTTAGGATATTTTCCTGGAAGTGCCTGCAGAGGTATTTTTATGTTACCACACCTTAACTGGTTGTGCTGGAGGTGTGAGGAAAAATGAGAAGTCGCACTTTGAAACATACATTTTGGGACTGTAGGTAAACAAAATTGCAGGTCATGAGACAGTTGATTAGAGACATGATATTATTAATGGAAAGTAGGCAAAACATGTAAACACCCTACTTACACAGCTGCTCTTAGAAGCAAAATAAAAGGGAATAAGAAAATGGAAAGTCAAGGAAAAGCCCCAGATGACTAAAGTTGGGGCGATCATGAATTAAATATTCTCCTTTGGATTAAGCTTAGAGATCTAGCTGTCATCATCTTGTCAGGAGTCTCAGTGTTTTTTTCTTTATTTGTGCTCCCTCCAACCCCCAATCCCAAACCTCATCCAATGACGACTATCTGCATTATCCAATTCGCACATTGATCCAGAGAGAGGGGACAGGCACTCCCAAGCTAACTGAACGCCCTACAGCTCATTTTTTCCTGCCCATGAAATTTGATCAGCCCTCTGTTCACTCATGAGACTTTAGTATTAGACAGCAGGCCAGCTTGTTCATCCTGGGGGGGGCAGTCTATGCTTTCGCTGTGGAAGCATTTCCCAGGCAGCTCTTTGCCTTTCAAGGAGAGGCATGTCTCTACAGGCACAGTTCCCTTCAGCTTTTAGTGTGACTTATACTTTAACAGTATTGGCATGGCAGGCGAGAACTCAATTGGGTGCAGCTCCTAGAGTTTCCACATCACCCCCCCCCCCCCTAAAAAATGCAGAGTGACCCATTCACTCCCATCCTTTCTGAGCAGCTCTGACAGGCATCCAAGCCGCTAATTAAGCTAAGTCACCTTTGTGGACATTAGTGCTAAACCTCTCTCCACCATGCAGCTACCTCCCAAATGCTTTGATTTGGCAGTGGCCCTGCAGGGTCATATCACGGACGGCTCTGACTTTGATTCTGACAAGGCTGGACACCTGTAGTTGGATAGTTACAGAGCAGATAGAGGGGGCAATCTGGGTGGGGGGGGATGGCTTTCTGGAACAGAAGTGTTGGCATGCTCTGTGTTGATACTGGCACTGTTAGCCTCTGTCACACAGGTATCAGTAAGGACTGCACAGGCACTTCTTGCAACAAAGATGTCGCTGCCAGCCCAGACTTAGTGGCTGCCCACACCTAAGGTACCAAAATATAAACTATCAAAGTGGCATGGCTGCAATGGTGCAGCGGTTAGTAACATCACCTCACAGGAAGAGGTTCTTCAGTTCAATTCTCGGCTGGAGCGCCTTCTGTGCAGAGTCTGCATGTCCTCCCTGTGGTCAAGTGAGTTTTAAAGACATGCAGTTAGGTGCGTGTATGTGTGCGCCTTCTGTGAAGGCTGGGTGCCAATCTAGCAACTCAACACCGAAAAAACAGCACTTTCAATCTGCAGACTGGTGATTCGCTATGGTGACCCCTAACTGGGAAAAGCCAAAAGGCACTGCTTCCATTAACTATCGAAGTGGCAATGGCTAATGCTGGGAGGAATAAGTGGGCCCATACTATGAGAAGTTGCTACCTCTAGCACTGGATATAAGACTTGGGGACACACCACAGGGTACACATCAGCAAATGCAGCTAGGACTGAGATATCAAAGCTAAATACCGCTGCTGCCGCTGCAGTAATGCCTGCAGTGGTCTTAAGTACTGTGATGAGAACTACGTCATTGGTGCTGGGAATTTCAATACTATTATAGCTGTCAGTGCTGCAGAAAAAGTAGCCAAGGACAGTAGTAAATCAGTGGCAACTACTGCAGAATCCTAACATCATTGCTTTATGACACCAGAGGACAAGTCTGACTACATTTTGTCAAAGGTTTCCCCTGTTACCCATGACAGCAGTTTTACATCCATCTCTGACAGTGGTGGAAGAGGTGGCTTGTCTTGGCTCCAGCCGCAGTTTACTGTACTCAGGTGAAGTGAAAATTAAGGAAATAACCTCCACTGAATGCATGGAGTCCTCCTTTGTCACCTTCTCTTAGCTGGCATTAGGAAGGTGGGCTTAGTCAGGTATTCTTTAGCAAACTCTGGTCCAGGTGTTTCTGATATCAAGAAAGTTAGTTGACGAAGTACCACAATCCTGAGTGCATGACTGCTGGAGAGGAAATCTGAGGATGTCACTGGACTGTGTAGGCTATTTGCAGAAGGCAGTCAGGGCTTCTTTCATCATGCATAAGGCTAGCTTGTCCTTTCAAAGTCAAAGCATAGCCCTGTTGAAACCCCTGCATATTTGACAAGTAGATACGTTGTGGGTCTCTTCCAAGCAGATAACATGCTCCATGTGGTTGCAGACATGGTGACTGTGGGCACAGTTCTTAAGTAATGACGATGGCCCTCTGTGACTTAGAAAGGGCCAGGCCAAAGCATCTATGCCAGTACCTGCTTGGAGAAATGGACCAAGAATGTTAAAGAAAAGTTCACGAGACCCTGTAAAAGTAGCAGCAAAGAAAAAACACCATAAAAAATAGGAAATAGATTACCTTACACATCAGGATAAAAAATGGAGACAGACAACTGCTCTGAAGTACAAAGACAATAAAATGGCCATACTACTTTTGAGAAACACTCCCATCTGAACTGAAACCGCAACAAAAAATGGACAGCTGGGTGCAGCACAGCAGTATGGGAGCATATAATGAAAAATATGCTGGGAAAGTTCCTTCTGCTGAGTGATCCTACTGCCTATGGCAAGAAGTCCTACCAGCTACTGACAATTTCCATGAGTTACCAGATTCAGTCTTACTGGGGGGCAATATGAACACACTATCACAGCCTCCTCTTAGTTGCCAAACAAAAACTGCACATCATTACTACAACATGCGCTAGCCTAACACATGGAGAAGACCCACTCCTCCCTTGTCTTGGTATGTAAACAGCACTGTTATGCTGCCACTTCCCAAGTAAACAAATGCCTCATTCAGTTAATTTATATAGTCCTGGTCAACATTCGTCTTGAATCACTTTCAGTTAACCCACCTGCAATCAACAAGCTAAAATCTAATTAAGTTCTAGAAAGTACTAATCTCCTTAGATTAACTCATTCCCTCTAATGGAGATATGGAAGTTTTCACTGTAACTTCCAATGGGCGGAGCCTAAGCTTTTTGATAGCATGAAATTATGTCCTCACATTACAAACAAATGTTCACATCTCTGGAACCATAAATGTTGCTAAAGAAATGTAAATGTCAAACTTTTCAGCACATTATTTACAATGGTTGCATTCTTTAGTCTGTAGGTCTTAAACTGTATTTCGTAAGTCACAGTAACTATTAAGTTTGTAATACTTTGTAAAGAATTTACGATATCTCAGCAACCTCTCAAGTTAGACACATATTGTCAAAGCAGCATTTTCTTCATCCAGCTGGAAACTTTCATATGATGGCTAGCACTGCTGTATCAGCACTCTATCAAATATTTAGAAAAACATGACATTTATAATAAAGCAACCTGCATTTCCAAGCAACCAGCAAAATCATGTTTTGATTGGCTCGCATGCCCCTATACAAGCCAATCAAAAATTGCAAAATGGAGACTGCTGTTCCACAGGGTAGAAGAGGCTTTGCGATTTTTGATTGGCGCATACGCTGGTATACAAGACAAACAAAAATTGCAAAGCTGCTCTCAAGCAACCAGAAACTACACTTATCTGGCATCTACCAATATTCACAGGTGCCTGTTAAGTAAGAGTTTACTGTATACAATTTATCTTCACCTGCACTAAGCAGGGATCAAGTAACAACACTTTTTTGTTTGCCATTATGAAAGTGTTAAGATGAAATATTTTAATACTTTGCATGTAATACAGTTTTGGAATTCTTAATGCAAAAATGAACAAGCAATGTTCAATGCCTACAGGCATCAGTAGGCTGTAACTTCAGAAACACCAGGAGGCTCCACCTCTGACACTACTCATTTTGACAAGTGATGAGGCACTGCAGATGAGTCCTGGTGACTGTACTGGAGCATCTGTACAGAATGAGGTCAGTCAATGATGATGATGTCCATCAATAACAATATCAGCTGGATGAACAAGTTAAACTTTATCAATGACTATTTTTGACATGGAAAAGGCCTGCTCTTCCAGCTGTAAAGCCAGCACCAACTAGTATGCTGGCATCTATGCTTGTAATAATGATGATGGACCATGAAAACCATAAGAACTCGGGAATCATCTGTAAATGTCAAGATGCAGTCTAAACAGCCCATGTAAAGCTTAACTGAGGTAGTCAATAACTGGAAAGTAGGAATAGGCCAGTAAATGTTCTTGCAGGTTTTGCCTGGGAAGTTTTCATTTCCTCTGTCTTGTGTGGAGCAGTCCCTTTGGGAAAAGAAAATCCTGCCTTTCTGCACCAGGTACTGGGTTTTGACTTTACAGTGCTAGGGGTCCTTAGGGCTTACTTTTCTTTTTCTTAGTATATTTTCTCTTTTGCTATTGAATGTTATGGAGAAACACCACTTGGTCTTAATTTTTCTTTTGAGAGGGGGTGTTAAGCTCTTACGAGAAGTACCCTTAACTTCTGTAACTATGCTCTCTGAATGGAACCATGACTGACAAGGACTGGCAGCAGTTATGACTGACCTTGCATTTTTTTAGTACGGCAGATGTGGAACATGGGGTTTATTTTCTCTGCATGGCAAGATTAAACTTCTTGAAGAATGAAGGAATGTGGGCCATACCACTGCATAAGAGGCAACAATATGTACCTGTCTGCAGTGTGTTAATGAAAATAATGATCAGAATGATAAAGAACCAATCTTTTTTTAGGCCGTGCCAAGTGGTTAAACCCTCCAACATAACAAAAATCACTCACAACTACTTAAAGCTACTGCTGCTCAATGCTAAGAGTTTAAAAAAAAAACTTCCAGGAAACATGCCTCGCTCTGGAGAATGCAGAGATATGTGCAGTCATAGAAACATGGTTCAAAACCATGGAAAGCACTCAGACTACCAAAGGCTACAATGCCTTTCGCACATTTTGATCCCCCTTACCTCAGGGTAAAACAAAGGGAGGAGGTGCCTCAGTGTTCACAAAGAACAAGTACACAACTAGACTGGTCCAACAACATGACTCACTTGAGCTGCTCCATGCCCAACTAACCATAAGTGCGACCCCCATCATATCCTTGCAAGCTACAGATCCCCTAACACGAGTCTGGAAAATCACACCTCCTACCTAAACATACATATGGGTGACTTCAAATGTCCCTCCATAAACTGGGAGTCTCATACAACCTATAATTCACTTGCTCAAAGGTTTTTGGACTTCGTCAACGCAAATACCCTGGAGCAAGTAATTAGCTCCTCAGCTACAGCTATAAATATCCTAGAAGTGGTACTCATGAACATGGAGGATGCTGCTCCCACCCATGCATTAACTCTTTCCTGGTAAAATCTGACCACAAAATGATCTTTATTATTAAAACTAACCTAGAACCTCATGAAACTCCAAACCTGTTAAGAACTTTAAGGCCAATTATTTCAAAACAAGTAAAGGCTTATTAAACTTCCAAGCCCCTCCGAAGCCTGATAACACTGAGGCCTACTTTGTGCTGTACCCAAAAGCACTGTACAACCACATTCATAGCTGCATAGAAAAGGCAGTACCTGTCCAAGTCAACCTCTTTGCTTACTGGCAAAAATAAACCACCCTGGTGGATCTCAAGCATAAATACACTATTCAACAAAAGAAAAAAATACTCTCCAAAGTCAAGGAGGAACAGACAAAACAGTGCAAAAAGACACCATCTAAACAAACAATTTTAGAGAGCTATTCAAATCTGCCAAAGCAAGCTACGAGAAAAAGACAGCCTCCCAGGTGAAAGATAACCATATATTTTTTTAATTATGTTTGTAACCTCAGGGGAAATGGTCAGCAATGTGCCAAGGTAATCATGAATGGCAGAACTTACACCCAGCCTGAAACTACAGCAAACCTGCTGGTTAACAATTTCAGGTCACTCCTCCCCATCTCCTCCAACCACACCTAAAGAAATACCTGCAACCATCCTGCCTACCAGTCATTATGAGGGAGCAGATCCTTACTGTGCTCACTAAAGCCAAAACCACAGCCTCCGTGGGTCATGACAAAATTCCAGGATGCTTCTTAAATAGCTTAAAACAGAATCTATCAGGACCACTAGAAACCCTCTAGTCACAGCCTCCAGATGGGCTTTGTCCCACAGGAATGGAGAAAGTACAATTGTGTACACTTACCATAAATGTAGATGTTCGAGTGTATTCACTGTTGCAGTCATTACATTTGGGTTATCTGCCTGCAGGTAGCCCTCAGCCAGCCTGAATACCAGAATCTTGGATTCCTGCATTGGATGCTGTCTCTTCTTCCATGATGACAGGTCGTCAGGGGTATAAAACATGCAGCCGATGCCACTACATCAGTTTTTCTTGCCCCAGATGTCAGGTGCCCCCACAATGGGAAGCAATTATATGTTATGTTACACCTCCATCAAAAAGCAAATACATCAGAAAGCTTAAAACCAGAAGGAAAGGTAGAGCCAAGAGAAGTCAGGGGGCTGGAGGGAGGGTAACCAGGACTGCAACAGTGAATACACTCGAACATCTACATTTATGGTAAGTGTACACAACTGTACTATGTTCTTCATGTTTCACTGTTGCATTCATTACATTTGGGTTTATTCCCAAAGCTAAGGAAGGGAGGAGGAAGTTAAAGAGCATTAGGGCCAGCTATTAAGCCCTGCAAGACTGCAGTGGCAAAACCAGCTCTGGATTTAGAAAAAATAGACATGTGGTAATGCTTGGTGAAGGTATGTACAGAGCTCCAAGTAGCAGCTTCTAGGATGTCCCTGGTAGGCACTCCTCTGAGAAAGGCTGTAGAGGTAGATGCAGCCCTGGTGGAATGTGATCTTATCTCCTGTGGGGTAGGTTTTCCATGGTGCTTATAGCAGAAAGGAATGCTATGGGCTATCAACTTAGAAATGGTTTGCTTTGAAATGGCCTTCACCTCTGCCCCTGCAGCAAAGCCAACTAGCAGCTGTTCAGATTTTCTGAGAGGCTTAGTCCTGTCCAAATAAAATCTAAGTTGTCTGTGCACGTCCAAAGAGTGCAGTATTCGTTATCCTTTTTTTTGTGGATTCATGAAAAAGGTAGGCAAATGAATGGACTGATTTAGGGCCACACTAGACACCACCTTGGGCATAAAGGAAGAATTGGTCCTGAGGGAAACCCAGTCTGCATGGAAGATAATGAAGGGCTCCACTGCCATGAGGGCCTGTAATTCAGACACTCTTCTTGCTGAAGTGATGGCTAGAAGGAAGACTGCTTTCCAAGAAAGGAATTTCAACTCTGAGTGAGCTTTTCCAATACAAAGTTAAGGTCCCAGGCTGGAGTAGGGGCTCGCGTGGGGGGGGGGGTTCTTAAGTTTTTAGCCACTCTGAGGAATTGCTTTAGCAGGGGGGTGAGAGAAGAGGGGTGGTTCAGTATTATAATATGCTAAAATGGCAGCGGCATGAATTTTAATTGACGAGAAGGATAGGACCTTGTGGAGCATTTCTTTTAAGTACAGAAGAATATGAGATAAGCTGGGCACCGTTGTACCCATCCCCGGAGTCTGGATCCAGGAACAGTGTCTTTCCACTTTTCACCTTGCTTCCAGAATGACATCTAGCACCTGCTTACTAAGGGATGTTATTGGAGAGCTCAAGGAATTAGCCAGGCTGCAAGGTTCAAGGTTTGAAGCTGAGGGTGCAGAATCTGGCCCGCCTGCTGGGACAGCAGGGAAGGTATCTGAGGTAGGTGCCATGGCTCCAGCAGTACCATACTGCACAAGAGGGGGTACCAGTGCTGGCAAGGCTAGTCTGGTGCAATCAGTATTGTCCTTGGCTTGTCCCATTTGATCTTTAGCATAACCTTCGAGAGGAGAGGCAGAGGGGGAAGGGCATAAACCGAGAGGCTTTCCCAGATAAAGGACAGGGAATCCACTTTCCAAGCTTGATTGAGGGAAGTCCTTGTGCAGAATTTGTCCACTTGGTAGTTCTGAGGGGAGGCAAAGAGGTCTATCTCTGGAGTCCCCCATTTGTTCCTCAAGAGGTTGAATATTTTTGGTTCCAGTTTCCATTCGTGTGGGTCCATGAGATTTCTGCTTAGGTCGTCTGCCAGTGAATTTAGCTCGCCTGGCAGGAATTGAGCTTGGTAGCTCAAGGCTATGTTCCACAGAGCCATGGCTAGTCTGCAGAGAGGGTACGAGTGGGTTCCTCCCTGCTTATGTACCACATAACTGTGGTGTTGTCTGTCTTTACCAATAATTGTCCTGGAAGGATGTGGTCTTTGAAGGCTGTCAGAGAATTCTGTACAGCTAAAATTTTTTTGGTTGCTATGCAGGTGCATCTGACTTGGTTGGGTTCCATTTGTCCTGAATGCACTGCCCTGCCAAGTGAGCCCCCCATGCATAGTCTGATGTCTCTGTTGTTAGGGTTTGGGCGGCAGGGGGTAGAGTGAAAGGGAACCCCTTGTGGTAGCAGGCCTCTGCCCACCAAAGGAACTCTGTCTTTATACAAGGAATGACAGGAATCATTGATTCCAGGTCCTGAGAATGTTGACACCATAGGCTTTTTAGATACCACTGTAGTTTCCTCATATGCAGTCTTGCATATGGAATTAGTAGAATGCAAGAGGCCATGAGCCCCAGGGCTTGCAAAATTTTCCTTGCAGATAGCTGGGTCTTTGTGGCCAGATGTTTGAAGTAGGTTGTCAAATACACTTGTTTCTCTGGAGTGAGGTAAGCCATCTGGGAAGTTGCGTTCAAGCTTACTCCCAGGAATACAATCTGTTGACAGGGTACTACGTGAGATTTCTTTTCGTTTATGGTGTACCCCAGTGAGGTTAGAAGTTTCTTTAAGAATGCCAGATGTTTTAATAGCAAGTCCTGGCTTTCTGCCTGAATCAGACAATCATCCAGGTATGGGTATATATGAACATTTCTCTGCCTGCAAAATGCAATGGCTGGAGCTAGACACTTTGTGAATACCCTGGGCACAGTAGATAAACCAAAGGGAAGTGCAGAGAACTGATAGTGCATGGAGCCTGCCCTGAAGCGTAGGTGTTTCCTGCAAGATTCCCTTATTGGAATGTGCAGGTAAGCTTCCTTTAAGTCTAAGGTTGCCTACCAGGCAACTTTGCCTAGCATAGGAAGCAGCTGTTGAAGTGTTAGCATTTTGAATTTTGGGATTACCAAAAAGGTGTTTAGAATAGAGAGGTCCAGGGTAGGACATCAGGAGCTGTCTTTTCTGGGTACCAGGAAAAGTCTTGAATAAAAACCTTGTCCCCTTTCTTCTGCTGGGACAGATTGAATAGCCCTGATACTTAGAAGAGAGAGAACCTGCTGTTGAGCCTCTGCCAACTGATTTGGGGGGAGGTCTGGCCAACCGTTTGGGATTGGTAGGGTGTGGAAGTGGAATCTGTATCCTTGGAAAACTATACTTGAAACCCACTTGCCCTGGGTAATGAGTTCCCAGTTTTTTGCATGCAGGGCGAGCTTTCCTCCTAAGGGAGCAGGCAGTTGAGCAGGGCATGGAAGGGCTAAGGTTAAGTCATTGTGACATTTTTCTGTAGGGGGGTGCCTTACTACTTCCTGCTTTGGAAGTGGGAACCCCCACTGCTTAGGCCTGTGCGCAGCCTGAGACTGTAAACTAGGTGGTCTGCTGTCCCTGGGTTTGGACTGAGAAGGCCTGGAAGAGACTGGAAAGGACCAATTCTTTGAAGGCCAATGCCTACTAAATCTGGGAGGCTGTACTTGCAGGAAATCTTTAACAGTTTGCATAGATTTAGCTTTTTCCTCCATCTTTTTCAGGACTACTTCTGCTTTGTTGCCAAACAGGCGGTCTTGGTTCAAGGGAGCATCCAGTAATTTAGCTTTGACATGATCTGGCAAGTTTTCCTCCTTAAGCCAAGCATGCCTTCTAAGTACAGACCCAGTGACAGCAGCCCTGCAAGATGCTTCTAGAGAGTCAGAACCACTTTACAAAGTATGTTTATCAACTTGTTCAGCAGAATGCGTTAAATCCTGTAATTCTTTGTGTTCAGTAGAGTCAGGAATCAACATCATTTTCTTTTTAAGTAGTCCCATAATATGCTGCTGATACTTTAACATATGAAACTGGCAATTTAAAGCCCTAATGGCCAAAGTAGCAGAAGTGTATACCTTCTTATACCATCTGTCCAAGGCTCTAGAATCCCTATCAGAAGGGGAAGGATTTTTGGCAACAGTAGCCTTAATGCCCTTTGGTCCTTGGGAAATGGTCTCTGGATCCGCAATAGGATTTAAGAGGAACTTGTGAGAGTCAGGTACTCTAATACCGGTCAGGTTTTCTGGGAGCTGGAGGTAAAGTGTCTGGGGACAGGCTAGATTCCAACAAGGCATCATCTACAATGTCCAGAACAGGAGGGATAGCTAAAGGCCTGTGTTGAGGAAGGAGTAAGAATTCCCTAAGCCTCATTTTGGAGTCAAAGTAATCCTGGCTTTCCCAGCGGAAATGCTCCCTAAGAGTGTGCAAGGTTTCACTAAAGGAAAAATCTTCTGGAGGGGAAGCAGAGGGAATGGAATCCTCTGCATCAGAATCCTCATAGGTACATAAGGGCAAATCCTGGTAATCAGAAGAAACAGAAATATCAGAATCCTGATCTGAAGAATCAGAAGGAAAATCAGTTCTAGGTCTCTTAGAGGGGGAAGACTGGCTTCCCCTAATTAAAGTAATAAGGTCTTCAGCCATTCTAAGCATTTGTTTTTTTAGGCATATGGGCCTGACCATGCAGTTTGGACGTTGGTTTTCTAGGCGTGGTTCGAGTTTTAGGCCTGGATGAAGAAGATGGCGTCAGTTTAAAATGCAAATCAGTAGGCCTGAATACACCCTCAGAAGCCGGTGCCTGCACAGCGGCTCCGGACCCATCCAAGGTAGAGACATCCGCAGGTTCCATAGTCGAAGAAGCATCTCGCGGCATACCGGACTCCGAATGGGTCTCAGTAGAGGCCTGCGAATCTGAAGTAGCGGGTATCAGGGGCTGCAAAAGCACCTCACTGAGTACCGGCGAACTGGCGACTAGCTTAACGGAAGCGGCGTCAGCAGTTTTGGACCTATGCGGTCTGTCTCTGTCTTTATCCTTGCGTTTTTTCAGAATATATGTAGTCGGATGGCTTACCGAAGCCATGCTGGATAGTTATATTGAGTACCAAAATAATTTGCTGCAAAAATAGACTGACAACAAATAGTTCAGAGGTTGAATAAGGCACAAAACCGACAGTGAGGGATGTCGTGGTCTGGGCCTAAGCAAGGAATGCAGTACGAATGAAAATCTTTATGAGATATTTGATTTCCACAGGTAAGGTAATTGTTAACTTTTACTGACATCAGTTAAGAGCAAGAAAAAGGATCCCGGAAGAAAAAGGATCCCCAATGGGGTACTTAGCTTTTTTGAAGACTTCGGTTCTGAAACTCGAAAATGGAAATTTCAGGAGTCAGCTGAACGGCATTTGCGAACTGCTTCTGCTTTGGGCACCACGCGGCAAGAAAGACTGATATAATGGCGTCGGCTGCATGTTTTATACCCCTGATGACCTGACGTCATGGAAGAAGAGACAGCATCCGACGCAGGAATCCAAGACTCTGGTATTCTGGCCGGCTGAGGGCTACCTGCAGGCAGATAACCCAAATGTAATGACTGCAACAGTGAAACACGAAGAACATCTGCAACAGTCATCCCTTTGCACATGGGGGGGGCCCATCAACTGACCCAATGAACTACAGACCCATAAGCTTAAGCAGTCTTATCTGCAAGGCCATGGAGAGAATTATCATGGACTTGATCAATAATGACATAGAAAATCTCCAAACACTGGACCAGACCCAATTTGTCTTTGTCAAAGGGAGTTCTTGCCTGCTTACTCTGGAGTACTTCTTCAAGAAAGTCACCAGGGTGATGGATGAGGATAAAATGATACAACCCGCTTATCTAGAGCTGGTCAAAGCTTTTGACACAATCGCCCACTCAAGGATCATAGAGAAACTTACTGCTTTAGGAATAAACCCCTACATCATCAGGTGGATAGCAAATTGGCTCTCTGACAGAACATAAGAAATCCGTTTCGAGCAGTATCCCACAGGACTCAGTGTTGGGACTCCTCATGTTTGGTATATACTTCTCTGAAGTGAAGGCCAGTGTTGGAGGCCTCTGGCTCACCAAGTTCTCTGACGACTGTAAGCTGGGAGCAATCGTCAAATTCCCAGACAATGCTGATATCCACAAACAGGACTAAAAATGACAAACGATTGGTGCCAAAATTATGGTCAGACTAAATGGTAATGTGCAATCATACCCTTCAGTAAATCAGACAACCCTGCAAATTATAACAAATTATAATACTGATTGCACACCCCTAAAAGTAGACCCAGTGGTGAGGGACTTCAGAACACAGAGAGATAGTGACCTAAACTTTGACAACTAGGTAGCTATGGCAGTGAGGAAATCCTTCTGTGAGGCTACAAGTAAAGGCATGGCATCAAGATCAAAGGAAGTCAATGCCATTGTACTCGGCCCTCATCACACCCATAATTGAGTACAATGCTCCCTTCTGTATGTACCTAACCAGGCACTTACATGAACTGCAGCGGCCCCCTCAAAAGTTTCTCACTAAATAAATACTAAGTGTAAGACACATCTTAGTTGGAACAACTAAAAGCCCTATCCCTTTACTCCGTACTCATGTTGTTTATTGAGAAGTGACTTATGACTTACCTACAAGGCATTCTCTGATCCAGCCCTGATGAAAATGTTACATATTCACTAGAAAAAAAAAAAAATGAGGGTTACGCATACCAAGGACCTAAACCTTATTTGTCACTCAAAGAACTTGCTGGATGGAAAATTTGTATCCCAAAGGCTACCTTGTCTATGGAATAAGCTTCCCATCTCCATAAAACAAAGTCTGTCCCTCACTCTCTTCAAAAAGAATTTGGATAAATGGATGCAGAGCTATAAATTCAATCCCAGGGTAAAGCCCATGTCCCTTATGGACAGAGGCAGTCTGTAAAATGCCTCACGGCAACAACATCTAAAGACCCCCTACCTCAATACTACCCCATCCCATAAATGGGGAATTAAGATACAATACTGTCATATCCTGGGTATTATTGGCTGGGCTTGTAAAGGCTCTTGTTCCATTAGCCTAGCAATCACCTATGAAGCATCTGGAGAACCACTGAAGGATGAGAGCTCAACCAAGGTAACTAAAATGATATACAAACATAAGCCTTTGTATTATAAAACCGATTACCTCATGCTGAGAAAAAAAATTTACTTTCAGTAAGATGCTCAATCACACAGCTAGCCAGTTCTTATCTGCATGCCTATACAATATCTGAAAAATCACGTTACTAATTTAAATTGCTAATGATGAAGGAAAACAAACCCTACCTGTTTATCACAGGGTCCTGTAATGACTGCAGTATTAATTCACTAGTTTGTCTGCATTTGTCAGCGCAGAAAACTTTAGTAATCCAGCCTATGGGAGGAAACAAAGTATTAGGAAAAAAACTCCTCATAAGCAGACTGGTAACAGATGCATAACTGCATACATGAAGTGCAGTAAGTGTGCAAGATACTTACCACAGCAGTAGATCTTAGATGAGAGGTTGCACAGTAAATCAATTTGAGTTTAGCCACCTTGCATTCCCTGATTCCTGCCAGAATTTTTGAAAGCCATGGTTGTTCCTCATGCAAAACCAGCACAGGTGTCACACCTGGTTAGGTTTTAGGAGCGTAGCATGGAACTCATTAATGCATAAACTGCCATTTGTCTTCTGTTCTTTGAACTGGCACTCCCTACATGTATGTAGGCATGTAGTTCTAAGGTAATGGATGTACTTAAAATTCAGATATTCAAGTAAAACAGAAAAAACTAAAACTACGTGCCCAGAATGACAAAAATCCTAATCCAAATGACTTCTATATAAAATATATTATAGTATGTACATTAACAAATATGGTAAAAACCAGTATATACAATTCACTGACTGCAAAACATGCAATGAAAATACAGTGAACTCCTCGTTATCCAAGACTCAAGCAACGGACACTTGATTGGCTTATATGCAGACATACAAGCCAATCAAAAATCGCAAAGCAGAGACACTTTTTCTCAATGCGGAACAGTTCTACACTGAGTAGAAGTGGCTCTGGTTTGCAATTTTTTATTGGCTTGCATGCCGGCATAGGAGCCAATCAAAAATCCCAAAGGGAAGTCTCTTCTGTTCAATGCGGAACAGCCTGCTGTTCTGCACTGAAAAGAAGAGGCTCTGGTTTGCAGTTTTTGACTGGCTCATATGCTGGCAGTCTGCAGGGTTTAGGGAAGGTATGGACAGATGTCCATGTAGCTGCCTCCAGAATGGAAGCAGTATCCGGACCTTTAAAGAAGGCTCCAGATGAAGCCATGACTCTAGTGGAGTGGGCCTTAACTTCTGAATGTAGAGGTTTTTGTGGTAGGTGTAGCAAAAGGATATAGCCCTGGAAATCCAGGGAGAAATTGTCTGTTTTGTTACCACTTTTCCCAGAGCCTGGGTGAAAGGAGACAATTTCTCTGATTTCCTAATGGACTTGGTCTTGTCAAGGTAAAATCTAAGCTGTCTGTGAACATCAAGGGAATGCAAGACTCTCTCACTGTCATTCTGGGGATGTGAGAAAAAGGTGGGGGCAGGTGAATACCTTGGTTTAAGGACAGCTCATTGACCACCTTGGGAATGAAGGAGGGATTGGTCCTCAGGGTCACTCTATCCTTGTGGAAGAGGAGAAAGAAAGGAGTTGCCATGAGGGCCTGGAGCTCTGACACTCTTCTGGCTGATGTCTGGGCCACCAGGAGTACAGTGGTCCAAGAACAGTGTTTCAGGGATACTCTGGATACTGATTCAAAGGGAGTAACCCTGAGCTTCTCAAACATAGTTCAGGTCCTATGGAGATGGAACTAACCTCCTGGGGGAATAACTTTGCATAAAGACGGGATGCAAGAAGAGGCTCAAGAGGCAGACAAGCTGACACAGCGGCAAGGTGGGCCTTAATAGAGGAATATGCCAGCCCTGCTTGCAAGAGTTCACACAGATAGGACAGCAGTAAGGGGACCTTACCTTGTAGTGAGTCCAGCTGTCTTTGTAGACACCACATGGAGAATCTTTTCCATTTACACAAATTAGGTCTCCTAGTATTAGGTTTCCTGGCCTCCTGCAAGACTGTTAGCATGTCCTCAGTGTAAAGGTGTCTATAAGGAATCAAGATTCTATTACCCACAGAGTCTGGTTCAGAGACTCCAGGTGGGGATGGATTAAGGATCCCTTGTCCTTCCACTCTGTGAGATAACTTGTGATGACTGCCCCTGGCTAAATGCAGAAGGAGGGGCAACCAATGCTGTTTTGGGCAAAAGGGAGTGACTAAAGATTTTTGGTTTGTCCCGCTGGATTTTCAGTAGTGCGTTTTGAAGGAGTGGGAAGGGGGGGAATGCATAGAGAAACATCCCCTTCCAAGAGACTGAAAAGGTGACATTGCCCTCACTAGGGGAATGGGTAGCCTGGTACAGATAGTGGTAGTTGTCTGTTCAGAGGGAAGGCAAACAGATGTATTTGTGGTGTACCCCACTTGTGGACAATGTCTAGGAACACATCCATGTGAAGCATCCATTTGTGCGGATTGTGACATGGACCAGCTCAGAGTGTCTGCCTGAGTGTTCTGAGCTAAAGAGATATAAACTGCCTGCAAGGAGACTCCTTGTTGAGCCGTCAGTTCCCAAACTTGGAGTGCAAATCCGCATAGTAAGTAGGATTTTGTTTCCCCATTTTATTCACATACTACACAACTGTAGTGTTGTCTGTGAGCAACTTCAGGGGTCCTTGTTTTAGGTTATGTAGAAAAGCTCTCAAGACAATTAAGACTGCGCTCATTTCCCTGATGTTGATGCGCTCCCACCTGAAGGCGTCTGACCAAGTAGCCTGTACTCTCAGGCTGATTAAAGTACCTCCCCAGCCCAAGTCTGTGGCATCTGTGTACATCTTCTGAACTGAGGGAAGGGATTGTAAGAGGAATCCTGGGTTGAGTGTGATTCACTCAAACCAGCAGAGGATTTCCTTCCTCAGTCAGGGAAGGAAGAGAATTTTGAAGTCCAGGGGATGTGAATGTTGGGTCCATGTTGACCTCAGATACCACTTCAATTTTCTCGTGTTGTCTTACCAATGGCAACACTGGGATAGTGGAAGCCATATGACCAAGTAATCTGAGATGTTGTCTGGCTGTCACAGGAGTGGCGTGGAGGACAGAGAACAGGTACCGCTTTAGGTTTTCCACCTTCTGGGGTGGAAGAAAGGCTCTCTTGACATCTGTCCTTATTCTGCACCTGAAGAAAATGTGGTTCTGAGAGTGATTCAGGTTGGACTTGGGGTAACTGATGTTGAATCCCAATGCCTGCAGAATTGAGATAACTTTGTGTAGTGGTGGTGTAGGGATTTGGAACATTCTGCCTGTATCAGGAGGTCATCCAGGTATGGAAATATATGAATCCCCTGGACTCTGCAATAAGCAATAACTGGAGCCAGGCTCTTGTTGAATAACCTTGGAGCTGCAGAGAGTCCAAAGGGCAAAGCAGAGAACTGAAAATGTGAGGAACTCACAGAAAAAAGTATTTCCTGTAGTTGGCCCTTATTGGGATGTGTAGGTAGACATCCTTTATGTCCAAAGTGGCTAGAAATCCCTGAGGCATTGCCAAGGGAAAGAGGGTCTGTAGAGGAAGCATAGAGAAGGTGGGTACTTGTTAAAAAAAAAAAAAAAAAAAAAAAAAAAGTTGAAGTGGGAGAGATCTAGCAAAGGTTTCCATGGTCCATCCTTCCTTGGTACTAGGAATAGTCTGAAGTAAAAATCATTTCCCTGTTCTGCAAGGGGAATGGGCTGTACGGTTCCTTGAGAAAGGAGGGTGTCTATGCCTGGCTGAAACAGGGGGAGCTGTTCTTTGGGTGGCTGCGGGATGCCTCTCCTGGTCATGAAATATCCCTTTTCTATAATGGACAAGACCCATTTGTCTGAGGTAATGCTTCACCAAACTGATGATGGTGAGAGACTTGGGGACAGGGGAATGGAGTTTGGGGGTGTGGTCAGCAAAGGCAGGTAGTCACAGACCACCTGCCCTGTCTTGAAACTGAGGTTTCTGGGCAGGAGTCTGAGCAGGCTTGGAAGGGGTCTGCTGCTTCCTGGTGCTCTTTCTGCTCCTAGAATGGAGGGATTGTAGCAGAGTGTTTTCTAATGAACTGGGTTTTGGTGGGGGTAGTTCCTATGAAATTTGGGGATAGGGGAGATGGAAAAGTGTTTGAGGTCCTGGAGTTCCTTCCCTTTTTGTTGAAGGGACTTGAACAGCTCAGCCAATTTAGCCCCAAAAAGGGCAGAGTTACCCAAGGGAGCATCCAGGAGTTTGGCCCTAATATCATCAGGCATGGGCTGTACTCTTAACCATGAGTATCTTCTAAAGACTGAGGCAGAGGCTGCAGATCTGGCCGAGGCTTCTGCAGCACCACAGCTGCATCTAATTGAATGTCTTGTGATTTGACAAAACAATGAGATGAGACTAGATATCTGAACCTTGGCAGGTGAGTCAGGGAGGTCTGCTAAAAGCTTAGTGACCTGAGCAAAAGGGCCAGGGTATACTTACACGTGTCTGGTAACTTACTGCCCTAAAGGCCAAGGTAGCAGAAGTGTAAAGTTTTTTGCCAATGCGTGCCACTGTCTTACTGTCCTTGACTGTGGGAAAGACAGAGGTGGAGGGAAGCAGTCTGGATGGTTTATCTGCAGAAACTGGGGGAATGGCAGAAGGAGAAGTGTCCATCTGCAACAGCTCGTAATATATTTTTTGGACCTCTGACATTTCAGAAGAATCCCACTTAAAAATATTCTCTCATTTTTGAGATGGTCTCACCAAAGGTAAAGTTCTCTCCAGGGGAGTATGTCTCAGCAGAGTCCTCCTCTGGGGAAGCATACCCAAGAGGGGAAGGCATCTGGGACACACAGAAAAGACAATCCTCTGAAGAGGAGTCTGAGGAATCCTCAGCTTCAGGTTGGAGTGTGTCATCAACCTGAGGCATGGAACTAAGGAGAGGAGGGTGAGTCAGTGAAGAAGCAGGCATAGCAGACCTTAGGGTCATAAAAGCATTAAATAGGCTCTGGGAAAAGACCTGTCAGTCCAGCTGACTTTCTGCAGGAGGGGAAGCATGTTTAGTCTTTTGCTTCTTTTTCAGGGGAGGCCTAGAGGGCGTAGGTTAGGGGTTAAGTTGGGCCTAGATTCTATTTGCTCAGAAGCAGTGGAGGAGCCTGTCTGGATGACTGTAATGAGCCTAGGTTCCCTCTCATCATTGGCCAATGTCTGTAAGACCTCCACGGATGTGCTTCCCACCCTAGGTTGTGTGGCATTTCGAACAGTACCCGCTATACTTATTTTGGCAGATTTCAAACATTCCTCCAGGCAAACGTCGGTCAGAGGAGGGACTTGAGGTGCAGGAGGTACAACAGCTGGTTCAGGCCTCTACAGCCATCACTAGCACCAAGCATTTAAGATGCTGTTTTTTCTAGGTAAATATATATAGGGTGTGTGGATGACTACGGAGTGTCTTAGGTATGAAGGCCTGACAGATCGTGCAAGTTTGATGGTTGTGTGTAGGCCCCTAAGCAGAAAAGGCAGAGTTATGGAGGATCTGATGTCGCACCTGCACTTTCCTGGATCACATGAACCTAAACAGGCAAGCAGTGACCCAACAGAATCAGAAAAAATAGCTCCACTGGGGTACTTATCTTTTAATTCGAAGATCCAATGGCAGGAAGAGCTGACATTCAACTAGCAGCAGAGAAATTCTGAGGAAAGGTACGTGCACACATCACTTTTATGGCCCACGCTCCCTCGCCCAACTTCTAGATTTCCCACATACCAGCAGTGACTAGAAGCTTTTGTATACTGGCGGGAAGTTCAGTTAGCTAGCAGAGGATAACCCAAGGGTTTGGAATATTGCATCATGAGAATATGAGGACATCTATTGGAGCCAAAACTTTTGGATCTGATGGTAGGTTGAGGGACTTCAGATCCTAAGATGTCAGATCTATAACTTTTCTTCCTTTTTCCCTACCTTTTCTTGTGCTCTAAAGAAGCTGCTTTACTAGTTTTTGAAGGGGCTTGAGCCTGAGAAAGTGAAGTAAACCTTTAATTTGTTACCCCTGTCAGACTCACAATCCTCGTTTTCCAGTTACCTCAGATCGAGTTTACAGATTAGATAAAAGTCATAGATAAGGAAGCATTAATGGAAACCATATCCGCTACACCTTGTTAATGATTACAATACGTTATACATACATAATTCGTTCCACCAAAGGGTCTTCAAAGGCTGGGGGATAGAGTGAGGGAAGTCAAGGATAAGTGAAAATGGACAACACAGACGGAATATTATTGTAAGTTCATAACTTCTTTATGTAATGATGTCAATTTTCTTTGACATTTCCTTGACATATGGGACAGAGTTCCCAGCTATCATAGACCTGGGAGGACTCACAGAAGGACATTCCTGAGCACCACTGAACCAAAGGGTGCTCTTCCCCTAGAGACCAAATCCAATCTGTAATTAGTAATAAGAGTATGGGGAGAAGGCCAAGTTGCTGCTGCACATATATCATCCACTGAAGCCCTTGACTGGAAAACTGCTGAAGTGGCCACAGATCTTGTAGAATGTACTAACAGGCCTAGGCAAATCAATTTTCTTCTTGTTACAGATGAAGGATATACAAATCCTTGAGCCATCTGGTCAAGGTCACCTTGCTGACTGGTTTACCAGACCTTGCATTTGAAAAAAATTCAAATAGTTGGTCAGACATTATGTATTTTGTTCTGTGAAGATAAAAATGCAATTGTCTGTGAACATCTAACAAATGCAAACAGTATTCACCTTTGTAAAATTGGGAAAGAATACTGGTAAATGAACAGTCTGATTGATATTAGACTCTGACACTACCTTAGGTAGAAAAGTGGGATTTTTCCGTAAGGAAACTGTCTTTGTGAAAAAAATCAGATAAGGTGGTCTACATGATGAGGCTTGAATTTCTGAAATCCTTCTGGCAGAGGTTATTGCCACCAAAAATAAAACTTTCCATGACAAATACTTTAGAGCACAGTCTGCAGATGGTTCCAAGGGGGGATGTTCAATGGTTGTAACACTAGGTTTAGACCCCAAGGTGGAGTAGGATCCTTATAAGTAGGTTTTAACAAAACTGTCCCTTTTAAAAAGGACTTACAAAGTTTATGAGAAGCCATGGAATGTTCCTCCAAAACCATGATGGAAATTTGAAATTGCTGCTAGTTGAATTCTAATGGTAGACAGGGAAGTTCCTGCATAGAAAAGAGAAGCTAAGAAATCTAAAATATTATCAACAGATGCAGAAAAAGGGTCAGTATCCCTTTGATGAGCCCAAATGGTAAACCTCTTCCATTAACTAGTATACAGTTTATGGGCGGAAGGCTTATGAGAAGTTAGGAGAATTTGATGTACCGGGGAAGAAAGGTTAACTCACCTGGCAATTACTGGAACTGGAGGAACCATGCTGCCAGTCCAAGGTTCAGAATGTCTGGCTGGACTAATCCCTTTGGACAGAATTGGGTCCAGAGTCCAAGTTCATTTAATCAGATAAGGCCAAAACATGGGGAACCATATCTGTTGAGGCCAATAACGTGCAATAAGGATTACTTTGCTCTTCAACCTGAGTGCTTTCTGTAAGAATTCTGGAATTAGAGGTATCAGAGGAAAGGCATACAGGAGTCCAGCGGGCCAAGTGAGGAGAAGATCATCTCTTGGTGATTTCCCTGGAGGGGGGAATCAGGATAAAGTAGTTGCTTCACTTGTTTAAGGGAGAGGTGAACAGGTTGCAGCCAGGCTGGCCCCACTGATGGAAAATCTTTCAGTAACATTTTGGATTGAGAGACCACTCATGAGGCAAGAGAATACATCTGCTCAGCTTGTCTGCTATCACATTGGAACTCTCTGGAATGTGCTTTGCTATCAGAAAGCAGTTGGAAGAGATACCCACTGCCACACATTGAGTGCTTTGTGACAATGGGGGTACAATTTGGTTCCTCTCCCTTTGCTGATGTACCAAACTACTGATATATCGTCTGTTTGAATCGCAATAGTTCCCACAGGAAGAGTAGTCTGAAAAGCTTGAATCACTAAAAGCATCGCTCTTACAGCCAGAACACTGATATGCAAATTGGCCTCTAAGGGGGACCAAGTGCCTTGGACAGTCTTGCCCAGAAAATGACCCCCATCTAGGAGGCATTCATGGTCACTATGTCTTGGGTTCTGGTAGAATGAAGGGGCAGTCCAGTACAATTTCTTTGGAATGTATCCAACAAGCTAGATCTTTTCTCCAATGTTTGATCAAAATCTGGTCTAACATGGGTTGGTACAGAACAGACCATTGAGATGCCAGCAGCTAGTGTAGAATTCTCATGTGATACCTGGCTAATGGAACTAGAGTTCTTGCTGCTGCCATGGAGCCTAGAGCCTGTAAAATTAGATGTATGGACACTTTCTTGCTATGGAACCTGTATTTTGATTTTTTGAAGTCTCACGAGAGGAAGGGATGCTATGGTTGCTGTCGTATTTAGTAATGCCCCTAAAAACTATAAACTCCGAGTTGGAGTCCGTTGATATTTTTCATAACTTATAGTTATTTCCAAGTATGCACAGGTCTGGAGAACATAATCCCTTGCTTCTATCAATTAATGCTTGGTCAGAGCGGTAATGAGACAGTCTAAGCACAGAAACACCTGCAGTCTCAAGTGAGCTGCTACTACTGCCATACAGTTGGTGAATACCGAGGGCTGTGGTGAGACCAAAGGACAGCACCCTGAATTAGTAATGACTGGCTCCCAGCTGGAAGCGATAGAACTTTCTGAACGCTTGTCATTTTTATGTGGTAATACGCATCCTGAAGATCTATCGAGCACATCCATCCATCCTTTTCCAAAAATGGAAGAATGGACTGTACAGTGACCATCCGGAATTCTGTTTGCCGAACTGATTTACTCAATACACTGAGATGCAAATTTGGTCTCCAGTCCCGTCATTTTTGGCACTAAAAATCTTGAGTAAGTTCTGGATCCTCTCTAGTCTGGTGGAACTTCTTAGCTGACTCTCTACTCTAGCAGTTTTTGAATTTCTAGAACTGCTGGTTCCCTCTGATTGTGTGGAACATCAGGGATTTTTTTGCATACGGAGGAAGAAAAGAAAAGGGTATGGTATAATCTCTGGAAATAATCCTCTGCACCCAAAAATCTGCTGTTACATTTAGCCGGATATTTTGGTGTAAGGATTAGCATCCCCTGAAGACAATTGGGCCTCCTTTCAGGAATGCTGAAAGGGCTTACCTAGGAAGGAGTCCCTGAAGTACTGGTTCTGCGGACCACCTCTGCTGCATTGATGGCATCTTCCACTGTACTTTCCTCCTCTGCCCCTGGGGGAACTGACTCCACATGCGTCTTGGAAAGGCCTTTGGCACTTTTTGAACCACATCTTTCCACCGCTCCTCTGATTCCTGGAAAAGGGATCTTTGGGGAGTGGAAAAACATATGTCCCAGCAGAAAGGGTCTATCATCATTCTCGCACTGGGATAATTTGTAACTTTTGGGCCAAACAGAGACAATCCATCAAAGGGTGCACTGACAAATGAAAACTTAAATGGCTCCGCAAAGTCACGTAGATGCATCCAGGTGCGTCTCCTTATGGCTAAGCCTGAACTTGCCCCTCTGGTTGTCCCTTCAGCTGCATGCACAATGAATCTCATGGACGAGCTGGACACTGACACCAGGGTAGCCAACTGGGAAGCAACTTTTTCTTGCACTCTCTCAGTAATAGCTCCTGATGGGTATCTTGACATCTTCTTGATCAATTCCTTTGAAGTCTTGTAAAATATGCTGGGAAATTCAAAAACCTTAAGATAAAGGTTGATGAAGTGTAAACCTACTTCCCAAATGTGTCCATTGCCCAAGACACTCTCTGTTGGGTGGACGGATAAAGAACTCTCCACAGCTAGTTTCCTTTTGGTGGCAGCCACTATGACCATGCTATCTACCAGTTATCCTTTGGCCGAGAATTGTTTATCCTCAAGGGCAGATAAAATTTTGTCCAGTCTCTTAGGGATGGGTTTAATGGCATCTGGTGCCTTCCACGCCCGTGGACAGATCAACTGAATGAGCTCATCAGTGGGCGGAGTCACCCAAGAGGTAGATGGGAGAATACTGAAAGCTTGTAGGTACACTGATTCCTCCGAAGAAGGATTTTGGGACTTCCAATCACCCCTCTGTTGCAAAATATCTAGGATGTCTCTAAAGGAGACATCATCAGGGGGTGACCTTGGGGACCCTTCCCATTCATCAAAATCAGTGTCTCCCTTGACCAATTCCTGTGGCCAATCTAAGTGCTTCCTTTTGCACTCCTTCTGAGGAACTTACCAGCCTCAAACAGATGCCCTACGCAGACCGTCTCAAAAAACTCCAGCTTTACTCTGTCGCATATCGCCTACTCAGAGGTGATCTCTGCCTAACATACAAAGCTATGTCAAACCCAGATCCGTTGGACATGCTCCACTTAAAGAAATCCAAATCCCAATCCCTCCGAGCTACACACTCTAGGGACCTAAACCTTGTCACCACAATAAACAGAACATGCCGGAGGGATAGATTCCTGTCCCAGAGACTTCCCATACTCTGGAATAAACTACCTATCTATATCAAACAAAGCTCCTCATTAGCACTCCAAGAAAAATCTTGATTGGATGGGAAATAGGAAATTCACCTCGGGGATCACCTCTGTGGCTCTGCTCGACAGTGGCACAGGAAAATAATTTTCTTGGGTGGCAAAAGCCAGGGTACCTTTTTGGCTGGGCTTGTATAGGCCCCCAGGGCCGATAGCCTAGTACCTACCTATGAACCTCCTCAGGAGGATAGTTTGATGAGGTAGTAGAAGATGACAGAATCTGTATCAGAGGTTCCTGAGGATTCGGCACTCACTGCCCCAGTGGAGAGACAGGTAGAGTAACTGAGCATGAGGAAGGTATCTGAAACGTGCAAGAAGGGGTCGATTGACTGATGGCAATAGACAAGGCTCTCTCCATTGCCTCGAAGGCGGGCCCCCTGAAGAGGGAAGGGAGCCTGGAGCAGACAGACTGCCTCAGAACAGTGGTCACTCCCTGTTCCAACGAGACAGCCCCCAAGACAGAATCTGGAGCCATACTGAACCATGCTGAGGCTCCAAGGTGCAGAGATGGCCCCAAAACAATTGGAATCAACCCTGGCTCCTCAGAGCTGACAGGTAAGATATGGCTCCAAGGTGTGTCTGGATCCAAAAGAACTGAAGAACTCAGAGCAATAGCTGGCTATGAAGGAAGAGAGATCTCCAGAACTGATACAGTCAGAGCTGGAAACTCTTAATACCTCTGAGGAAGTCAGAGGAGAGGAAGAGTAGTTAAAGGGGTAAAAGAAGGTTTGGCTCCTAAACCCACAGGGGTTGGAGCTGAAGAGTCTCCTGTAAATCTGCTCGCTCACAGAATTTTATTCACCAATCTCTCCACGTCAACTTCTGTAAAACATTTGGTGGAACGGACAGACATTAGACAGTGTGATTTAGGCCTTTGCAGACAAAACTTCAGGTAATTCACCCACAAAAGGATCAATTGTTGGGGGGTAATTTGTCCTAGGAAAAACATCTTTCTGTACTGTATCAATACTCAATGTGCAGAAGTAGACGGCATCGAGGAAGAACCAGGAAGCCATACTTCTTGAGCTGAAGACTGAATTTGCTGGAGTACAGAAGACTTTGGTGTCAAAGCTGCAGAATCAGCAGCAGTGGGTAGTGCCAATGATTTTTCCAGTACCGAAGCCGTAGACCAGGTATCCATCAGATCCAAAGAACTTTCAGGAACCAAAGATCTAAGTTTTTGTGTCAGTGCCGAAGGAGATGATGGCACCGACAGACTTCTCTTTTTAGCCTTCTCCAAAGAGGACAAAGAAGGCGAAGAAACATCAGTTTTGCTTTTGCTGTGAGCAGATATGGCCTCTCTAAAGACAGAAGTAATCAAACCTTTTAGGATTAATTTATATTTCCTTTCAAAAAGGGCTCTATGACTAAAGCCATGACAAATACTGCAATCTTCTTGTAAATGAACAGGACCCAAACAACATACGAACAACAGGTTCAAATCCAAGAGTGGAATCTTATGGCTGCACTTCTGGCATTTCTTGAAGCCATAGGGACCCTTAGTTTTTTCATCCAGAACAAAAAAGGCTGGCAAAAAGCACACAACACACTTGCACCAAAAAAGAGAGGACAGCATACACACTCAAACAAGGATACTAGATAGGAATTTTTTTTTTTTTTTTAATCTAAGGAAAGAAAAGGAATAGTGAAAGGGACCATCAACAATGACAGTACAAGGTACACTAAAGTGTATGGAAAAGGAAGGGAGACAAAAACTTCAAGGGTAGAAAGACAGTGATATAAAAATATTTAGCGAAAGATACAGGAACTACAAGACAAAATCTGAAGACTACAAGACAAAATCTGAAGAAAAAATATCAGAAAAATTTACTGTGGACAAATATTGCCAAGTCAAGATGTTCCATGCTGATAGACTCCTACCCAAGAAGACTGGATGCTGTAATTAAATCAAAAGGTGCTTCAACAAAGTATTAGTTTAATGGTGTGCACACTTATGCAACCAGCTTATTGTAGGTTTTTTTATTTTTTTATATTTTTCCCCTAACAGATTTGTTTGTTTTTCAATTGAATTGTACAGGTTATAGGTCACATTAAAGGTGGGAAAAGTTTTGAAATGATTTATAGCGGTCTCTTTTTTTAAAGCACAAAAACCTGCATTTTAACACTGTGAACATGTCTGTGCAGAAAAGTGGCAAACGAGATCTGAGGTAACTGGGAGAAAAGGACTGTGGGTAGAGGTGAAGCTCTTGAGTTTTTGGCCTGTGCGAGCTGTAGTATTGGCCAAGTCAGTTCCAATATTGGACCCGAACCCATATGTCAAGGATAAAATTAAAATTGACATCAGATCAGAAGACTTACCTTGTTTAAAAAAGGTAAAGAGAGTACTAATTATGGTATGAAAGATTACTAAAAGATCAGTAGAAAACAAAAAACTAATGTCAGCGAAGCTAAGAGGGAGGTATTACGGAAAAAAAATTTAAGGATATAAAGAAAGATAATCCCAAAAGAAACTTTCTTATGAATGCTTGAGAGCGGAACCTATGTCTAACCATGAAGGCTGTAAATGAGAACTGAGGCAATAGGGATGGAGTAGGGCATTATGGATAGAGACAGGAGCTCCAGAGTTGGATCCGAAGTCTGAAGTATGTGGCCGAGTTGGATCCAAAGATCAGCTCCATAACCCATAAGTGAGGAAAAATGAAAAGGACAACATCAGATCAAACAGTTTGATCAGCAGGATGATGAACAACCCCCTTGGAAAGAAGGAATTTCCTCCCACTGCCATTTGTAACCCTGATGAATGATTTTCAGAACCAGTTTGTCAAACTATCTGTTGCTAAAAATAGAGATTTGGGCTTTCTGGAAGAGAAAGACGGCCAGGGTGGGACAGGGTCACTAGATCTCTTCAACAGTCATTCAGACTTGTTGGAGTGTCCATGGTTTTTTGAAGTTTGAAACTTCTTTTTAGAACCCCCTTGCCACTTCTTAAACCTCTGTTTATCTGAATTCTGCTCAGACTTTTTTTTTTGCCAAATTTGGATGGGAAAAAAGAAAATTCCTTAAGCAATATGGAAAAAGTCTTAAAACATCCCTGGGGCAGTTTGCCCCTTTTGTCACAATGTTTGATCACCTCTGCAGCAAAGGGGCCAAACATTAAATCTCTATCCATGGGAGAATTTAAAATCTCATTCTTATCATCTGGAAGGCTCTGAAAATGCAGCCAAGCAACAGCCAGTGGCCATAGCCAAGGAAGTAGCATCAGTAGTGTCATACACACATTGCAAACAATGAGCAGTGACCTGTGTAATAGAAGAAATTGAGTTATTTAAAGTAGATTTTCTTCACAAGAAAAAAACTATAGATAAAACATTCCTGATACTTTCACAACATGTAAGAATAAACTAACATATGAACCTCACAATTTAAAATTCTGAAAGTCAAAGTTGCAGAGTTATACACTTTTTTTTCCCATACCTACCAATGTTTTCCCCATTCTTATTAGAAAGAGTAGGAGTGGAATGAACCAATTATTTACAACTAATTAATTATATATACTAACTCCAAGATCACACTTCAGTGGGGGGAAAGGCAAATTTCCTGATACCCACTGTACTACGATCTCAAGGTGAGAAAACTGGTCAAGTTTGACAAGCTGATTTTCGATCAGCTACACTGGCTTTCTCACACTTTGAATATATATCCTTCATATACTTTAGATACACATGCTGAAGACTGCACGCATCTGGAAATATTTTTTATTTATCTATCCTTTGTGCTTTCTTGCATGGGGCTGATAATTATATAAGAAATAAATAATTTCAACCAAATATTGCAACTAGCTCTTTAGCAAATGTCATCTTCTACATCTCCAATCCAATGGCTCCAAGTCCTTTCAGAAATGAAACTTCTCCACCTGCTCTGGAAAAGAATTCCAGCTGTCTACAACCCTCTGAAAAAAGAAATATCTCTTCAGATCAGCCCTGAAAGTAATCTTCTCACTGGCCAGTTATGCCCCCTCCTGCCCTTGTATGTTCAAATGCCCTAGCAAGCATAACATAACATGCCTGTTACTTGAAAACACACACAATATTATACTTAACATTATTATGTAGTTAATGCAGTATTAAAATATTCACTGATAGACTAATTTTGTACTTGGTGGCACACTACTGTAAAAATAGCATTTCAGAAACAACAAGCTTTCCATTTGCTCTGCAGCCTGTATATAATAGATGGCAAACCATTAAGATCAAAGGGGCTATGCATTAAAATACATGCATTACACGCTTTGAAACAAAACAACCAGATAGTTTACCCAGTAAAAACAAAAGGAAACTTGAACTGCAAGTGGCACTGTCAAAAGGAATGGGCTACAGTGACTACCCATGCTGTCTGGTAACAGAGATAGAGAAGTCACTGTCTCAGCAGAATCACTCTATTCTGTTGACTTCCTGAGACTGAGTAGGCAAAAGGCCCTTTTGTAAGATGAATGGGAAAGAAAAAAAACTTCAGCACAATAGGATGAGAACATTCCAGCAGCTCTACAAGCTATTTAGGGACACAATACCAGAACTCTGAGTCTAGGAGTATCCAAGTCATTGAAGAATTCAGATTAAACGTAATGATGATGTAGTGTAAACAGAGGCAGGCAGAGACGATGTGCACTTTCTGTACACCATGGCAATTATCTACCATCCAAATATCCACTGTCAATGTTATTGCAGGATAAACAAAGGAAAAATGGGCAGTTCACTACATAAGGTTTTATTTCAGAGTCAGCAACCATGACACCAGAAGAATGAAGCAATGAAATTTAAATGCTAATATTAAGAAAAAAAGAAGTTATGCACTTGCCATAACGTTCCATCTAAGTTGCTGGTTTTTCATTTGTCTTCAACCTGTGGGTTCGGATCTGACATTGGATCTGACTCGGCTGTATACTACAGCTCTAGGATCTGAAAATCTGAGCTCCTCCCCTACCCACAATCCCCTGCTCTCCTCTCATTCCCACAGATCAAGTTTGCTGATCACAATCTAATATTTACAACAAAAGGTTTTAAATATATGTCCCTGAATAGTACAGAAAACGATAACTTCAGGAGCTCAAACAGATAAAGGGATATCAATATCCATATCCATCAGGTCTTAAAAATTTGGAGGGAGGGAAGGTTGAAGACAAATAAAAGACCAACACTTCAGATGGAACATTATGGTAAGTACATAACTTCTTTATCTGAAGTTATTGTTTTTCATTTGATCTTCAACCTGTGGTACAGAATCCCCAGCTACATCAACTCTTGGGAGACGCTCATAGAAGGATATTTTCGAGCACAGCAGAACCAAAGGAGGCCCATTTCCTGGAAATAATACCCAATTTGTAATGAGATATAAAGGCATGTGAATTAGACCAAGTAGCCGCAGAGCAAATATCAATAGGAACTCTAGACCAAAAGGCAGAAGTGGACACAGACCTGGTAGTATGAACCTTGATCAGTACAGGTAAGGGTACTCCTTTAATGAAATAAACAAGCAAAATGCAGCTTGTAAGCCAATTAGCCAGAGTCATTTTGGAAACTGGTTTCCCCAAATTAGCTTTTGAGAAGGATACAAAGAGCTTGTCAGACTTCCTGAAATGTTTAGTTCTATCCAAATAAAACTAAATATCTATGTACATCTAGAATATGGAGTTTGTATTCCCCTTTGTTTTGAAAATTAGGGAAGAAAACTGGGAGATTGATGACCAGACTGATGTCAGCCTCGAATGCAACCTTGCACATGAAAGGATTGGTACGCAAAGTTAATCTGTCCTTGTGGAAGATCAAATAAGGTGGCTTAATAGATAACGCTTGTAGTTCAGACACTCTTAGCTGAAGTAATGACTACTAAGAAGGGAGTCTTCCATGACAAGAACTTCAAATCACAAACACAACCCAGCATAAAAGTGGCCCTAATAAACCAAATAAAACTGAAGTAACCACTCTGTAGATCCCCACGCCACATTGTATATCAGCAGAACAGCCAAATGAAATCCAGCCCAGTCAATAATCCAAACAAACATTATTAAAATCCAAATAAAAACTTAAGTCAAGCGCTTTCTTCCCTGCACACTCAATATGTGACTTCATCCGAACAATTAATACATTGTGTCACATCCATTATATACTACTCCCTTCAATTAACTCAATTAATTGGATAATTAATTAAATGAAATCCCCTCCCTTTAAACACACAAATACGTGAATAAAAGAGCTCTCTTGTTTTTATCAAACTATTAAAACCTTAATATATACCAAATTTTTTTATATATATACACATATAAAAACTTTAAACATATTGTGTAAAAATAACTTTGTTGCACTGAAAATAAATAAAGTACAAAGACTTAGATGTAAAGAATTAGGAATACACTACATTGCACTCATTACACATACTATGTGCATACCTTTCTTTAAACTGGTCTAAAGACACCTTTCCCTAATTTTTTCCAAAAACTAGTATAAACATTTTTTAAATGGAACTTATAACACTAAAGCCCTCTTCTTAAGAATAGGGAGCATCGATAGACATTCATTTATACCTGGGGAATTTGTTGCCTTTAGTCTTACTTGCCATTGTAATTCTTTTAGTTCTACTGCTAATTCCTACCATCTCCCTCTGGGGTCTTTTTTCATGACATCTAATAAGCCAAACTTAAAGCTAATAAACTCCTGACATTCTATACTATGCCTAAAAAGGGCATTATTAATATTCGCTTTTTGTATAGCACATAGAAGCTCTTATATTCTCTTTCTCAACTGTCTTTCTGTCTTGCCAACATAATAATATCCACAAGACTCACATACTGCAATATAAATTATCCTCCTGGTGTTGCAATTTCCTTTTGCAATTTGACCTCAAAGGAAGGTTTATGCACTGCAACTAAAATTTTTCTAACTGGGGAGAGTGGGATTTCTATCCGTCATTAGAATTGGAGTAACTAAGCAGTCAGTTTCACGCTGGATAGATCTGGGTGAGAGCATCTCGAAGGATGGGAGAGAAGGACTGGAAAGGGATCAGAGTCGATGGTGGACAAATCAGGTGACAACAAAGGAAGGGAAATCAAACTTGCTAAGGCCAAAAGGGAGTAATGAGAATTACTTTGCACATCAACCTCTGAGCTTTCTGGGGGAATTTGGGAATGAGGAAGAGGAGGATAAGAATAAAGCAGACTGGGGAGGCCAAGCATGGACTAGAGCATCTCTAGTTAACTGTTCTTGAGGAGGGATCTGGCAAAAAATTCACTACATTTGGTGCTGGAAGGAGATGTAAAGAGATCGCAGAAAGGCTGACCCCATTTCTAGAAGATCATGTTTGCCACTGAAGGGTTCAGAGACCACTCGTGAGGCATCAGAATGGTCCTGCTGACTCTGTCTGCTAGAATGTTTGACTTCCCCGGAATGTGTGTTGCCACTAGAAAGCGGTTGGAAGACATCGCTTATTGCCACAACCTCATGGCCTCCCAACATAAGGGGTAAGACTTGGTTCCTCCCTGCTTGTCAATGTACCAAACAACTGACAAGTCTGTCTGAATTGCAATGGTTCCTGTGGGAAGAGAGGTTTGAAGGGCTTGCAATGCTAGGAGCACTGCTCTCATCTCCAGAACATTTACATGCAAATTGGTTTCTAATGGGGATCAGGTACCTTGGGCTGTCTGACCCAGGTAAAGCCCCACCCCACCCGAGCTGAGAAGCATCCATGGTAAACGTGACGTTCAGGGGGAGGAAGGATAAAGGGATGACCTTGTTAGAAAATCTGTGATTGAAGCCACCAGAAAAGACATTCCTTGCATAATTGAGATAGTCTGACCAGATGAATTAGAGGATAACATAAAACAGACCACTGGACTGCTAGTGTCCACTGAAGTATTCTCATATGGAGAAGAGCTGTAGGAACCAGAGTTATGGTGTCAGCCATGGAGCTCATATCTCTTAGAACAAGACATGCTGGAGGTGAAGGGATGTCTAGAATCTGTTTGACATGGAGACTGAGTAGAGACCCTGTCTGTAGGGAGAAGAGATAAGCAATGTGTTGTGCCCAGTTGAGGTCCGATGAAATCTATCACCTGGACCGGATGGAGATGCGATTTCTTTAGAGTGATGGAGATGCCCAAGTGTGAGGATAGTTGAAAGAGGTAGTCTCTGACCTGGAGGAGTCGATGCCTGGTGGGAGCAGTGATGAGCCAATCATCCAGACTGGGCAACACACGGAATTTTTGCAGTCTCAGGTGAGCTGCCACTACTGCCATGTATTTGGTGAACACACTGGGGGCTGTGATGAGACCAAAGGGGAGTACTCTAAACTGGAAATAACTGGCTCCCAGCTGGAAGGGAAGAAACCTTCTGCAGCTCCTGTACATTTTGATGTGACAGTATGCATCCTGAAGGTCTACAGAGCACATCCTGTCGTCCTTCTGCAGGAAAGGCAGAATGGACTGAATTGTGACCATTTGGAACTTTGAATAGGCAACTGATTTGGTCAGGGTTGTGAGATCCAAAATGTGTCTGAGTTCCCCCATTTTCTTGGGCACTAAAAAGAATCTGGAAAGATGCTTGATCCAAGCTGGTCTTGGGGGACGGTCTGGATGACTCTTTGTGAGCACCTTTGAAATTTCTAATGCCACAGCCACCCTCTCATTCTGTTGAACATCGGGGAGGGTCTTGACTGGAGTGGGATTTTGGAAAAAGGGTATGAAATAACCTCTGGATATGATGCTTAACACCCAAGGGTAGCTTCCCAGTCTGTTGGGTGTAGAGATGTACGTCCCTCAACTGCCTCCAGAGATGAGCATTCTGTTAATCCTTCAGGATTGCTGACTGGCCCTGTCCGAGAAGGTATCTTGAGACCCATTGTTCTTCGAACCCTCTGTCACGAGGGTGGCAACCGTCACTTGTGCCATTTCCCCCTGTACCTCTGGAGAAAAAAATCGCCCCGAGGTTCTTAAAAAGGACCTTGAGATCTTTGGAATTATAACTTTTTACCACCACACTGGTTCCTGGAGAAGGACCATTGAGGGATGGCAAAACAATTTCTAACAGCAGACAAGATCTTTCCATCCTTCTCACTCTGGAAGAGTCTCTTTCTAACCATAAGACCAAACAAGAATGATCCGTCAAAAGGGGCATTGGTGAATGATGCCTTGAAGGGTTCTGTGAAATCACGAAGCCACAACCCGTGAAGCACCTTCTGCCAAATGCGAGATTAGCCTCATGGATGTATTCACTATAGAAAAAAGGGTGGTCATTCTGGAGTAAAAGGTCTTCTATTCCTCTGTAGACATGGACCCTGGAGTAGAACTATAGAGCTCCTTGACCAGGTCTCTACAGTCTGGTCACATGTGCCAAGTAGTTCAGCGCTCGAAGTGTGAAGGTTGTTGAAGCGTACACCCACTTACTGAACCTGCCTACCGCCACGGACTCCCTTGTTAGGGGGGGTGGACAGAGGAGCTTTCCTGGGCCAGCTCCTTCTTGGTGGCTACTGCAACCACCATGGCACTGACTGGGACATCCTTAGTCCAATGGGGTGTGTCAGATGGGGCACTAAGGATTTTGTCCGGGCATTTTGGAATGGATTCTTCTGTGTCTGGCTCTTTCCATGCCCTGCAGGAGATCACATCAATGGCGGGGTCTGTGGGGGGGGGGGCACCCAAAATGTAGATGAGCCTGACCCGAAGGCTTCCAGGACCACAGATTCCTTGTGTTTAGAGTTTTAGGAAGACCATCCACCCATATGGTGCAGGATTTCCATGATGTTTCCAAAGGAGACAGGTGGGGATTTTGGGGACCCTTCCCCTTCATCCAAATCGATGTCTTTGGTGAGGGATTCAAGAAGGGAATCCAAGTGCTCCCTTTTGCATGTATGCTTATGATGGACCTCCTTGGTGGGTGCTCCAGGGAGGTATCGAAAGACTCAGGGTGTTCCAAATGGGAAGTCACCTGGAAGCTCTTCTGGGCAGGCTATCCAGGAGGAGACAGAAGGGATGACTCAGCCAAAAACTCCACTGAAAAAGGACTGGGCTCCAAAGCAGGGAGATTTGAGGTTTTCCTAAGCATGGAAAGAACCCTCTCCACCACTTTGAATGCAGAGGCTGAACAGGGATCCAAAGGCAAATCCACTGTAGCTGAAGCTGCTGGAGAAGAAGCCCTGTGAGACCCTGCCAATGCTGGAAATGAGAGGGGAGTTGGAGCCAAGCTATCAAGAAAAAGGCTACAAGGTGAAGAGACAGCTCCAAAACCTTGATCGCTGACATCAAACTATTGGATCCAATGGCCATGCAATGGCTCCGAGAGTCACCCCGCTCCGAGAAGGTCAGGGTCGTTTCACTCAGGGCAACCACAGTTGAGGTAACAGTACCTGAAGGCTCCAACGTCTCCACTCCCGGGATCCCCGGACCAGACAACTCCGAAGCCGGGGGATGGATCGCAGAAGGAGAGATGGGAACAAATGAAGGCTGATGGCTCATCGATCCAACAAGGGATGGGGCAGACAAAATCCCCAGTCGAATCTGTGCTTTAAGAAACCTCATCGGCATCCTGTCGATCTCTATTTCAAACAGGCTTCGAGAGGACCTGATGGAAGATGCCACAGAAGGTGGCCTAGAGACTGGCCTGGAAAACTGCAATAAAGGTGATTTGGGCCTTGAGGTAACTGGCTCCAGGGAAAACCTTGGAGACTAGAGCTGGGAAGAGTCCTCACAGGCAATCGGGCCAGAGTCCTTTGGATCTGAAGGTTTGGCAGTTAACCGAGGAGGTTAACTGGACATAAAAGAGTTCAGTCTGAGGACTGTTTCTTCTCTTTATGCTTTTTGGAGGGGGTTTGAGCCCCTGAAGTTGATAGTCACAGAAGAGGAAGAAGCCGTAGATGGTAAAAGGCCTTTCAAAATGAGCTTATTCCTTCTGTCAATAAGAGCATGCTGGTTAAAAGCCAGCGCATATGACACAGGAAGAATACAAATGAGCAGGCCCTAAGCACACTACACACGCCATGTGGGCATCTGACAGAGGGACCTTGTGCCCACATGTAGCACACTTAAAACCAGCTGGCTTTTCTGACATAATGAAAACTAAAAAGAAAACAAAAATCAATGAATAGACAATTATATATATATATATATATATATATATATATATATATATATATATATATACATATATATATATACATACACACACACACACACACACACACACACAAAAGAATGGAGATTAGAAAGCAATAGGTTACTGAAAAAGAAAATAAATGGAGCAAAGCATTTTTTCAAAATAGAAAAGGGTAAGGAAATATTATAAAGAAATCCTGCAATACGGAGAAAAATAGAAAAATGTTATAAGAATCCACTCACAAATAAACCAATCCTGATGCTGACGAAAAAGCGGCAAATGACATTTGAGGGGATAAGGGGAGAGCAGGGCATAATGGGCAGGGGAAGAGCTCAGATTTTCAGATCCTAGAGCTGTAGTATATGGCTGAGTGAGATCCAATGCAAGATCCGAACCCACAGGTTGAACATTAAATGAAAAACAACTTCAAATCAAAGGAAATAAAACTAGTGTTAATGCTCTGAATTTAAACATCAAAGGAAGACTGCACAGTACACTTTATGATGAATACTAATGCATGAATTACAGGTTGGCTGAAGCCTCATGAACTCCCAAAATTGTTGTATATAAAACAAACAAGCAAGATACCAGTGATAGCAGTGCCATGGTCAATGAAATGCATCCACTCTTCCTTGGTCTCAGAGTATCTGAGGTCAAAAGTAACAGCACAATTCAAAATTTAGAACAAATTATCAAAAGAATCTTAATGAATCCAATCACAAACCATTGTCTGCCCAGCATGATGCCACCTACCTGGAACAATTTCCATGAGGCATTGCAAGGCCTGTTCATGTGCCTTCTCCTTCTGCTCCTGTGTTCTCACTGGTTTGGGCTGGGCTGGCAAAGATCCTCCTGGCCAGATGGCTTCCTGCAAATCCTGAAGATACAGAATCCAACGCTGCATACAGAGCAGTTCAATGGTTTGTTCTTCTAGCCATCTGCAAGACAAACACCACTCATGTTCCAGCATCCATGAACATTTGACAGCTTCAGCTCCCTCAACACTACAAAGGTCACACAAAATACAGCTATAAACGGTATTTAACAAACAAAAATCACTTACTTACCATAATGTTAGATTTATGACCAACATCCCTAGACTTTCACTGCAGGACTGGCAGCTGCAGATGAATGAAAAGCTCCTTAAACACTTCCTAGGGGGATCCAAGACAGGGGACAAGTGAAACACCCAGGATCATCCATTGACCATAAATCTCAACTCCTCATGAAACTTTCTCTGAAAAAGAGGGAGTGGGTTTCACACCAGGCACTTAAGAAGGGAAGCCCTTAGATAAAGAATTTGTAATCCTTCTTTACACTCTTTTCTTGTCTTGCTTTAAAGGAGCCAAGTTTGATGGCAGAACTCTCTTCACTATCAGCTTGTTTCTACATTCCTAAAGGATCGCAAACTTGTCACACATATCTCAAGAGGCATTTAGGTGTTATACAGCCAGGTGCACCACACAAATGGTGAGGGCAGTCTCAGTAGCTTAGGTGTTAGCACACTTGCCTCTGGTGCAGAAGAATGTGGGTTCTATTCCCACACCAGCTTGATAGATCAACTTTCTAATACTGGCACTGCAGTGCACTACAAGTGTGTGTGTTTGGTTGGAGGGTGCTGCACTCCTGAGTGCACCTTCCTTTGTATGAGACATTAAACCATGGCCCCATCTGCCAGAGTTAGTGGTAGCTCAGATGATGTAAACGATCCCACAACACTTGTCAAAGAGAGTAGGGTACGTTTCCCAGTGCCCTGGTCATATTTCTCTTAGTTTGTATGAATACCACCTCAGGTCTCCCCTGAAAAGAGGTCACTGGCTTAGTGGGACGAACCCAAAGTATAAACAAACAAAAATATTGGGGGATGGGGGTTTGTGACCACATTTGTTATACTTCCTGAAACAGCAAAACTGCTCTTATCCTTGCCCATGTAAACAAATATTCTGAAGTCGCAAGCAGTAAAACACACAGCTAATTATACAACACAAAATCAGTAACTGATGACAGTCCAGTCAGAAAACAGATCTGGCAAATTTATTCAAACTTTTGGAGAAACAACTTGAAACACCTAAACAAAACAGCACACTTAACAGTGCCAACATAATGGTGGATGGGGTGTGGGAGGAGAAGTGACAGATTAGCTATTGAATAATGATGGAATCAAGGAAGCCAAGGTTGGTCTAATCTGAGTCAAGGGCCAGTGAGAGAAAATGCAGCATAATCAGTAAAAAGGAAAGAACAGGTTTGAAGAAACTCAAGCTGCAAGTCAGGGAATGTCCTAGTGACCGGCAAGATCTGGAGGAGAAGTGAGGTGGGGAGGTATGGGAGTGAAGGGGGAAGATTTAGAGCCTGGGAAGATGTTAAAGGTGCTATGCAGCTGTTGTCTGCACTTGGCACTTGCCACTAGTCCCTTGGTTGAAGCAGACAGACTGGATCATATACGATCATTAGACGTCAATGGAGATGTTGGCATAGCAGTAAATCATAACACTTCAGTTTACACAACTTCCACTTCAAGGGTGTAGACCACATTTTTCTCAGCTGCCCTATTCTATGTGAAAACTGGCACTAGTCTCAAGCTTGTGGCAGTGGGGCAAGACTCAACTTTTCCTTTGTTCTTCGACCCTGAGCTCATCACAGGAGTTGGCAATTTTGTGATATGCTAAAGCCCTAAGTAAAACAAACAAATTCAGAAAAACTATAGCAAAATAACTATAGACATCCTTGCCCTATGCAGGCAAGAGAAAGGGAAGCTTTGCTGTTACAATGGCCTCTCACTGAAGACCTACTTATGCAAGCACTTTGCACAACTGTTCTAATCTTGTTTGAGGAGGTTCACTGCAACAGTAAATAATTGAGTAAAATTCCCAGCAGTACTTGATGTCTCTCAGGAGGTGATCCCTTGTAGTGGTCAAGTTAAAACCTGTTTTATCTACGGACTATGCTTTCAGCATGTACTATTTTGTGGAGCTATGAATTTAGTTCATTTTAACAACTTCCTAAACACTCTACTCGATTGCACTTCTAAAGTAAGCTGGTGGTGTTGTTACTGCCGTAGTGGAGTGAACTCTGTTACTACCTTACAAAAGTTTATTTTCAAATAACAAAAGGCAGCACGGTGACTAGCCACTTAGAGAAAGTTTGTTTGGCTACAGACAGGCCTCCCTTGTGTTCCATCAGTGTATTTTTTTGAGTAGTAATTTAGTTGTCTGCATACATCACACATATGAAGTAGATGCTCCCCTTCATTCTAGCAGCCTGAACATAAAACTGCAGCTGAATGCACTGGCAAAGGCAGCTGAAACCACCCTTGGTACAAATTAGGGATTTTTTTTAAGGGTACCCTCTCACTGTGGAAAATTTATAGAGGCTTATACGTAAAGGCCTTCAACTCTGTGAAACATATTCCTGATGATGCACCTAGAAATGGTTTATAAGTGAGACACAGTGTTGATGGTGTTACCTGCTTCAAAGGGAAGTAAAGTTAAAATTTCCAGTAAAAAGATTCCAAAGGGGGAAAAACTGCCTCTGAGAAATTAAATGCAAACCAAAGGGTAAAAAGATCACACAGACAAACCACTCATTAAAAACTGCAAGAAAGACCCAACCAAACTACAGTCTTCACTGAGCAATACCTTATACCTCTTACAGTGGAGGCTCATGGGATATATGCAAATGTTCCAAAAAGGACAGGCCGGTGTTTCAGCTACAGGGGTTCTGAATACCCATTACTTTTTACTTTTTTACAGGTATATTCAAGCCAGTAAGAGCTTTGTGAATGAGGTATAATATTTGTCTAGTATGGCTGGAAGCATAGTGGCTGACAGAGTGGCTAGAAGCACTGGCCAACAAGGTGCTACAAGGATTAGACTGGCCTTGTCCAGTTTCACCTTTAACAGTGCCTCGTTAAATCAAAGCTAAGTGGAATTAAAGCACACTTTTCTTTCCATGTTGAATTGCAATTTAAGATGGAGCAAAGGCTTGCAGCATATCTCTACAGTCAGCTTCAGACAGCTCTGCCCACATGTGGCATGCCACAGTCTTGTATAATGTCCTGAAATATCTCTGGATTCAGCTTGCATTCATGAACTACACTTAATTGCCTTCTCACAGTGTATACTAGCTGATTTATGTTTAAGTTCAGGAACATCTACTGCTGATGGGTGAAAGTAAGTGGTCCACTTCCACATTAAAACTAGCTCCTGGAAAAGTCTGAAAGCTATTACCAAATCCATTCCGACCATGTTTGTTGAAGTACCATGTTAATGTAGTGCTTTGTGTAATACTATGCAAATGCATGAGAAAAAAATTGTCCTAAAAGCCACAAAGGCTCTGCATACTACCTTCTTCTTTCAGGCTGATATGCAGAGACCTTTCTTTCTGAAACCGACAAGTTACTTCATTGGGAATCATATACGTTTTCTCAATTCCTTTAAAAGGAAATGCAGTTTTAATGAACGAGGACTACTGAGATTCTTGTTTTGCTGAAAGGATGTACTTGTTACTTTGCCGTTTACATTGGTGAGGCTTTCTGTCTGATTACCACCTTACTGTACTGTTTAGTGGATTTGTTTTATTGTCTTGAAACTATGTAGTTTTACATACATTATTTGGGTAGGTCTACACTTTTGCTTTGCATTTATTTTTACTGCTGCAGATTGCTTTATGTTCTGCATAAGGACAGATTTGTTTGTAATGTGCATGCCCTTTCCTTGTGGTTGTGCAACCAAATAATTAATACACTTGTGTGGGGTGCAATGGGACTTGATCCATGCACTGACATTTTTGTGGTTTCAATTTCTGGTTTTGATTACAGAAGACTTATTTTAGTGGCTTCCACTAAATGATGTATTTACTGAAATGTGCTCCCTTCTCCCTCATAAAATTACATGACACATTTCAGAATTCACCTATGACAGCACCAGCTTGGACACTAACATGGCAGTCAGCTTTACAAAGGAGTTCTACAACCACTAACACAAATGCATAGAATTACCAGTCCCAACCAATGCACAGCACAATGGGACATTCAAAACAATCAGCCCTGGTGATTCACCAACATAACTAAACTTAAAAACATGAAAAAACAACTCCTTAAATTATATGTCAGATTAAGCAGGGTAATACATCATCTTTAACCGAGGACCTGGATGACTGGGTGGGTACACTCAAATTGACCCCAGGATTAATCCGGTCTAGCCCTCCTTGAAAAAAAAGTACATCCTGTGGGCAGCTACTGGCAAGGCCCTGATGGCCATGGTCACAACATTGAATTGCTTTGAAACTTTGATAAAATGGAAGGATTCTTTTGTTATCTGCTGTGTTGGGCTCTTGTCGATCAACAGACAGCAGTTTCTTTGACTGAAGACAGATGGAAAAATAATGCCAGAACACCTTTCAACAATTCTCAAAAACATTTTTTGGAGAGGAGGGGCAAGCCTCCTGCACCCCTGATGAGAAGGGGGGAGGCAACCTCCCCACCCCTGGAATTATAATGCACATAATCCAATTTCACATAATAGTAGGGAAAAGAGAACAATGTCACAGATCTCAAACAATAGAATGACTGCATTGCATTGTGTTACTGCTAGAAGAAAATGAGGTGATCATATGAAGACTCTTTAGGGTGTTCCACTGGAGAACTTCCAATTTATCAGTGTGTGTGGAATAGGAACTGTTGCTTCCCAAGTGTTTCATGACTATCAGTAATCTCTTAGGGTTCACTGGAGTCCACTCGTCTACCCTGCAAAAAAGGCAGAAGAATGCTGGACATGTACCATAGTGCACTTAGAAATGTCGGTGCTGCTGAAACACAGCTGTGAATATTTCTTGAAAGTCCAGTGCTTTGTCCTGGGGAAAAATGCATTACAATGGACCAAGAAAGGCTATGGGAAGTTGAAGGTATTACATGTGAACATTTTCTGCTTTACAGTGATTTGTATACTCAGTGTGTAACCACAGCTGTGTTGTGCTAGAGAAAATGTCCTTTGACTTTGTGAAAAAAACAAAAACTGCAGCTTACACATCTGGCAAATGGCCCAAGGGTTATGGACTGACAAATGGAAGAAAAGAAAAAAAAGAAAAGTGATGATGGTGTTAGCCTATTCTGAATCTCAGAAAGTTTCTTTTCAGGATATTAGCAGAAGCTGAAGGTAAGCATCCTCCCTGACCACAGCTGCCATGTGAAACTCTCCTCCTAGAAAACGTTTTCAAGGGTATCATAAAAAGTTTTTTGCCTGCTCAAAGATGTTCAGAGTTTGAAAGATCAATGACTCTCCTTAAAGTGTTTTATCTGTTTGAGAGACCAGGAAAGAGCCTGGAATAAAAAGCCTTACCCCTCACTGAATGAGTGGCACCTGATCAACTACCATCAGAACTTTGGAGTGTGCTTTTAACAACAAGGTGGCTGGACAGATATTCTAACAAAACTTACAGTTTCTCTGAAAATGTGGATGGTGCACAGAATGATTTTGTGTCCTTTTTTTCTTCCTTCTGTAAGTCACTATTTTTTTTTTTTACAAGGCTAGACAAATAATCAGTCTAGTGTGACTGGGAATCTGGTATTTCAAGTGCAACATGTAAAGGACATTCCTCTGCAGTAGCACAACATTTCTTTACTTCTTTTCTCAAATCTGCATCTTGAAACTCTTCTTGAAGAGCTTCCTGTACCTACTACAACACTAAACTTGGAGAAAGGAACAAAACATTTGAGTGAAGAGCTTTAAAGAAAAGATCATCAGGAAGAGATACTTGAATTTATCCAGAAATGTCTATACAGTAGAAAACCGAGTGACAACTCTTTTCCACATAGTCAGGACACTGGCAGTCGAACATGACTCACCATCTAGAAAGCTTTTTTTTCCCTGCTATGACTGTGAGGTGTCTCCTCATTTTTCATGCCACAGCTAGCCTTGGTTAGACTGTATACACTGTCTGGTATAATCCTATTACACACTGATTGAGCAAGCATATTAGCATGTAAAGATTGAAAGACTTTAGTTTTCTATGCCATTTTATTTGGATTTTATTCCCCCAGTTTAAGTATGCGCTAGACTGGTTATCTGATGATAATGGCAAACACTGTACCCAGTGCTTAAGGGCAGATCCAGAATGGCAGCAATGTGGAGACACAAGCCAGTATGTCTAGTACTTACTAACCAACTGCTGTTTATCTTTAAGTGCAGTCATTATGAGCACACCAAATTTACTGTTGCTCAGCAACAGCCTTTTTTAAATCTTTTACTTAAATGACTAGCGGCCTGACATTACCATGTTTAGGAGAACACAGATCACAGACTTCGTGCCGTGGCAGGGCTAGCCATTCGACAGTATAAACATATCGCTCTAGATAAAGTAATGCCTTTTGGCTTTTCCCGGTTAGAGGTCGCCGCAGTGGAACTCCAGTCCGCTAATGACTGGCAGTGGATTTTTACAGTGACAAGTTGCCAACCCTACGCCCAACCTTCAAAGAAGGCACACCCAAATATCGCTCTAGATGATTTGGTTATATTGACTACTTTTGCCAAATGGCCATATGGGTATTTGCTGGTGATAAGTGGGTTGAAGACCCAGAACTACACCAGGTACCCATGCTAACAGTGGCAGGAGTGCATCTGCTCCTACTGGACAGTGTGTGTGCCTGCCATAAAGCCCAGCCATCCTGGGTCAATAAGCTACTGGTTGGCCCGTGCCCAGTTACCCAGTCTGGGTTACTTAAGTTAGCTCTGTTGAGCAAAATCATGACAAAAAAAGCAATCAACACCCCAAACATGAACTAAGAATTGCTACACTCAATATAAGACTCAGTGACAGGATGGAACTTGGAAGTGGATAACATGATGGTACAGAAAAGGCTGGACATCCTATGTATCCAACAGACAAGATGGAAGGACAGTGTGGCAAAGCCACTTGGCTTGAGATCCAGTCTCTACTACTCAGGAGCAAGACATACCAGAAATGGTGTGGGCATTGTTGTAAGAGAGGCTTTAGAAGGCAGTGAAGGATGTCATCAGAATTGGTGACAGACTCAAGGCAATCAGACTCCAGCCCACTGACAGGACATTATTCATAATCTCAGCCTATGCCCCAAAGCAGGGCTGTGACAGTGAAGAGAAAAATGCATTCAGACAGCAGTTGCAGGACCCACTTGATAAAGCAGGACAACATGGATTGGTGTTGATAATAGGTGACTTGAATGCACGTATCAAAACAGACAGAACAGGATATGAGGACTGCTTGGGTCCACATGGGTTGAGCAACAACAATAAAGGAGGCCTTTCTAGACTTCTGTCTGGCAAATGGCTTGATATTAGCCAACACAAGGTTCAGAAAGAGAAAGTCAGAAAAATCACATACAAGAGTGGCTAACATAACTCTGGTAGACTTCCTCCTAGTAAAGAAGGGGCACTGGGATAGAATCAGTGACTGCAAAGTCATCACCAGTAAAACAGTCAGTGCACAGCATAAATCACTTATTGCCCAAATCAGCTGCAAACAGTGGTCAGAGAAGGCTCTAAGGTCAAGAGAGACCAGGCTGAAGACCTGGAAGTTGAATGGAGAGATAGCACAACAGTTCAAGGAATTACTTGGCGGGTCTAGCACCTCAAGAAAAAGAGGAAATAGGTGGAGTTGATGAAGAATGGCAGATCCTCAAAACAGCACAAGTGAGGACTACAGAACAGATATGTGGCTGAGCCTGGTATGGAAATAAGGTACATAAGGATAACTGGTGATTGAATACAGAAAGTCCAGGAAATCATCAAAAGAAAGGGGTGCAGGAAAAAGTGGGAAATAGAAAAGACAGACCAGGCTAGGAAGGAATACTGGTTGGCTAACGAACAGGCTATGAAAGGAGTTGCAATAGCAATGCACAGGGCATCAGGGGCACTCTAACAGCTGCTGGAAAGTGACTCGGTAAGTGGCACAAAAACCTGTATTAAGTTGCACGGCAAAGACTTGAAAGACAAAGAAGATAGTCTGACACCCTTCATAAGGGATGCCAGCAGCAACCTGCTCACCAGTCCACAGTACATCAAAGGCAGATGGAAGGAATACTTCCAGCAGCTTCTGAATGAAGAAAACCCCCACAGAAGCTGTACTGTCCCAGACACTGTCTACAATGAGAGAAAAGGAGCCTACCACAGAAGAAAAACAGCACTACAGAAATTAAATCAGGGAAAGCAGCAGGCTCAGATGAGGTCACAGTAGAGATGATGAAGATGCTGAGTGAGATGCGGAGTATGATTCCTGAATGTACTCATCGCAGTGTGGAGAGAAAGGAATATCCCAGATGACTGGAGAATAAGCATATTCGTGCATGTGTACAAGGACAAAGAGGACATCCACAAATGTGAGCAGTACAGAGGCATCAAATTCCTGTCACACTGCATGAGATTTCTGGAGAGTGTGACCGATAAACAGGTACACAGAGTAGTAAAAAATGCAATGGGGAATGTGCAGGTCAGATTCAGATCAGGATGTAGCACAAATGCCCCAATGTCTGCAGTGAAGCAGATAGTTGAGAAGAAGCTAGATATAAAGAAAGAATCTAACTGGGCATCCCTAGACTTGGAGAGAGCATACAACAAAGTCCCAAAAAAGCTGATTTGGGCAGTCCTGTGGTAGTTCAAAGTCTCAGAAACACTGGTAGAATTAGTGCAAGCTATGTAAAAGGACTCAGTGACTCAAGTACAAACAGCGCTTGGTCTCACAGAGGGCTCCCTAGTGGGAGTGAGTGTGCATCAGGGTTCAGCTCTGAGCCCACTACTGTTCATACTAGTGATGGACTACATTAGCAAACAGGTTAGAGAGGACAGATCAACAAAATTGCTGTATGTAGTATGTCTGATGGCATTCTGTTGAACTGGGATAGTCGAAATGCAAGTTTCCCAGTTCACAGAAGGCTGAACCAAAAATGGTCGACACAACAGCGAATGCTAGTGTGCATTCGCTGTTGTGAGGTCGACGCTCTGCACTGGGATTGCGGTACAGTGGGGATCAGGAAATGTACCCATTTCCTCACTGCTGTGCGATCTCAGAGTTTGTATATATAATTAGCAGGGGGGGGGGGGCGCAGGGGGGTTTGCAAAGTAGCCTGCAGAAAAAATTAACAAGAACAGATTACGGTGGTTCAGGCACACATGCAGAAAAGCAGAAGAGAATTTGGTGAAGAAGATTTAGGACAGGCAAGAGGAAACGAGGGTATACAGAAAAGAGGTGGATGAACTGTGAGAGAAGACCTTCAACAATCAGGCATGAGTGTTGCACTGAATTGAGAGTGATGGCGACAGTTGACATGACACCTTGACTCCATGTATAAAGTGGGGAAAAAGGGGGGTTGATGATGATTATCATGTTGGAGTCAGCCAGACACACAAAAAGGCAGAAGAAGACATCAAAACAGGGGAACGGTTTCTCTCATCCAGCATTACATTTACTTTATTCAGATAGTGCTACTGCCAAAACAGATTAACTAGGTAGACAGCCAGACAGATTAGATTAGACTAGATAAACTAGACAGATAAATAACCAAGTTTTAATCCATCTTCAAGAAGTGCTAATGCCCCCAACCCCTTAATTCCCCCTTTGCCTTTTTTTAAATAACGTAACATAGGAGTTAAAAGGGCGCCACCCCCCTTATAAGTAGAATTAACAAAAAACACAAACAAATAACAGCCATCCAAAATATATTACAATGTTAGTATTTTGCTGCTTAGTAACCAAGAGTCCCACTGCAAGAAAAGTCGTTAAAGTGCAGGGGCTGTATTCATGCATCCACTTATTTTTCTAAACCGCCTGTCCTGCCGAAAGCCAGGGTGATAGCAAGCTGAGCCCAGGACGTCAGACTTTCCCATCTTCAGCAAGTCTTCAGCTCATCCTATGGAATACTCAAGCATTTCCTGACAAAATAATCCTTCTGTCCGCATGTTTGTGTGTATTGCTAAAGACTGAATACACCCAATGCTGACATGCCAAAACCTCAGACTACTAATATCAAAAACTATGATGTTGACAAACAATAATACATGTACCAAGAAACAGCCTTGGCATGCAAAATTTAAACAAAAACACATTGTTTTTAGCTGGTGAGCAAATCCCCTTCACTCCACACCCCCTGCTAATGTAAACCAACTCAGAGATCGCACAAACACGAGGTAAAGGCATAATCACCAAACCCGGGAAATGTGTGATCTCAGAGACCAGTTAATTAGCTGCATAGTCGATCCTAAATGGTCCACTAAACAGCTGTAAAGCAAACATACACACACTTGACTTTTTGCAGGGAACCCACAGAGACATGAATATACAAGGCACAGGGAAGAGATACTTCATGAGCATCGAATTTGTTGGCTGAGCCCCCTTAAAATGAGGACAAAATAACCACAAACTGTACTTAATCTCAGCTAAGACTTCAAAGTAATCAAACACTTATAACTTGTTAGAAATCAATACTTTTATTGAAGAATAAAAAATACTAAATAGAGGAGCACTTTCACCCTTAACACAGCCTCATCACATTTAACTCCAGTTTACATGACATTACATGACTGACAAAGCTTGTATAAGCAATACCATTTTCTCTCTGTTTTCCAGCTGCACAAGGGAATACATTTTTTTATAATCACACCACAGTCCTGGCTTACTTTTTTTTTATGTAAAATATGTTTTATCCCTGCACCTGTTATGTGATATTATTCCATTTGATATTTCTGGACAGATACAGATAAATATATTATTTTGTGTGTGTGTGTGTGTGTGTGTGTGTGTGTGTGTGTGTGTGTGTGTGTGTGTGTGTGTATATATGCATGCATGCCTGTTTATTCCTAAGCATACATTTATTTCAGTTCTCATTGTAATTTACTAATTGTACTGTGTTGTACTTAACTACCCAAAAATTTGCATTCTCAATGAAAATGTCAAACTGAATTGGTCATTTGTGACGGGTGCTCTATCCCAGCTAAGCTAACCAATTAAAATAAATAAACAAATAAATAAAAACTGGTTAATCAGGGTAGAGCACTGATCACAAATGACTAATGTCAGTCTCAGCCCAGGAAAACAGTGGAGTAGAATAATGCAACTGAAGAGATACTGCACTATGTGTGCAGTTTTTTTAGTTTTGTGCCTAGGAACACCATCCGGATCAGAATGGACCTTTTTTTCTTTTGCTCTTGCTTGTTTTTCTGAGGTGAATCACACTGGAGAATGACACCAGGTGCTAGATGATATCAGCTATGGTTCTGCTTGAAATGAACCTCCCAGGACTATATGGAGAGAAACATGATGCAGCTCTTTGAATGTGTGTGCATCTGAGGCCAGTATGAACCCAGCCTTGAGCAGCATTCTACCATCACCTAGAATGATGCCACGATTTGAACAAAAGATTATTCAGCATCCGCTGTCATTCAAAGGGAGTACTTTGTATCTCAGCCTGGTAGGAGATGTTATACAGTCTTAACTATTTTACAAGAGATGGACTCCACCAGCTCCAAGGCTTTCGTATAATGGCTAAATCTTTGTTCGCCCCATTCCCTACTGCCCTTCTAGGAAATTTCAGTCTTCTAAAGCTTATAACAGAATAAAACAGAATCCAGACAACAAAAAGGTATTGCTGATCAATACTACATACCGCAGCAAAAACATCCACTCCCTACAACCACTCCTTACCTTGGAATGCATTGATATATGCATCAGACAAGACCAATGAAAGCACTCCATCAGTACACAGTTTCAATGAATATCACATGTTCAGGTCCACTGCAATAAACAAGGGCTCAAAAGGTGGAATTGTCCCCATATTCTTAAAAAACTTCACCTCCATACTCCTTAATCAAGATAATCAACCAACTTCTCCATGTCCACCTTACTATTAACAAAACCCCTTATAATATTATAGCAAACTATAGGACCTATTCTCCCCCTCGGCCCACACCTCCTACCCAACTAGTATGGATCCCTTATGTATTAAAACAAACACCACACTTGTAGCAGATTTCAACTGTCTCCATAAACTGGGGACTTGTTATGCCCTCAAATATGTATGCCCAGAAATTTCTGGACTACAATACAAACTGTCTAGACCAATCAGTCAACATCCCAACCAGGAGCAACAAATCCTGAATTTGGTCCTTACCAAATGTAACTTCCTGCCCGTTAAAATCAGACCATCAATAAGTCATATTCATCATGAGGTTTTAGCCTTAAACAACTTCCAGTACATTTGTATTCAGAGATTATACCAAGACTAATCTATTAAAAGTGAGTGATGACCTGGTTAAATGCAAAAGCCTCTTTCATCTTGACAACCCCAATGCTTATGCGGAATCATTTACTGCCAAATTCTATGCCCATGCAAATAGCTGCATAGACGCATTCTCTCCAACTGCAAAATGAATAAATAATCCAAATTAAAAAAATAAACCCCATGCATTAGAACCCTAGTATAAACAGGTTCTATAATAAAAGAAAAAACTCACTGCACGCAAAAAATAAATTTAACTCACAAAATGCCAGAAATGCTGTTGCCAAACTAAAGAAGGCACTCTACATCCTGATCAAATAAACCAAAGACGGATATGAGGTAAATATAGCCATATAGGGGAAGGACAACCACTAAGTCTTCTTTATGTCAGAAACCTACCGCTCAGCACTGGGCAGAACTAACCGTAAATTATATCACATACTCAGACATACATGACATTTGCCAATCTACTAGCATATAAATTTAGCTCAAACTCCACGCCCTCAAATATTCTCAGATCACATACCCACATTTGCACCCTCCCTCAAATCTCCCAAAAACATGTTCCCAAGGCACTATTTACAGCAAAAAGCACTACGACTTTGGGGCCATACAACATACCAGGGGGCTTACTGGTCAGCTTGAAACAGGACCTATTGGAACCCACCCCCAAAGATGCTATTCAATATCAATTTCAAGAAAAGCTTCATGCCAGATGAAAGAAAGACAACAGTTATTCCCTTTCAAAAAGGTGGGCTTCACCAGATCCAGGTAATTACAGATTTAGAAGTCTGATCAGCCTCATCAGCAAGGCTACTGAAAGGATCATTGCTGAATAAATAAGAATTTAGGTAACCTACAGACTCCTCATACAAGCCAGTTGGGACTCATAAAGAGCAAATTCTGCCTACGTAACCTGGTTGCTTTCTTCAAAAAAGTTACTGTACTAATGGATGAGGACAAATCAGGATGCATAATCATTCAGATTTTGCAAAGCCATTCAAAACCATTCCACACTCTATCATAGGTAAACTCTCCAAGCTAAACGCAAATCCCTATGTAACTCACTAGATAGACAGAACCCAGATAATAAAGGTGAGCAGCTCTAATTCCACCAAAAGACCTGTCAGTAGCAGTGTACCCCAGAACTCAGTCCTTGGGCCACTTCTCTTTGGCACTTACTTCTCAGAGGTTATAACGAATGTTAAGAGGGTAAAACAACAACAAAAAGGCTAATGTTAAGAGTGTGTGGCTGACCAAGTCTGAGAATGACTGCAAACTTGGTGGCATTATAAATGTCCGAGAGGTCACCATGATCCTCCTAGTGGGCCTGTCCCAAAAAATAGCTGGTTTAAAAAACATGGACTATAATAACCAAGAAATGCATAAATGAGGGCAAGAGGAAAATATTGCCTGCTAAGAAAACATTTCATCCTATTTCCAAAACGAACACTCACCATACCTTGGTTGCACCTTGAGATCTGAGGAAAGAAACACACATACCCAGTGGAGTCCAGTTCATACTTTGAGTTTATCTGATGTAACACTGACAATGCAGACAAATCTCAGTCCTCAATTATAGAGACTAAATGGCATACAGAAAAAAGCTCATACTGTTGTAGAACCTCCACATTTTGGTGTACAAAGTCATATGTTTTCTTCAAGTCCACAAAATGCACATAGCAGCACAGTCAAATGCCTAAGAATCTTTCCACTATATGTAACCACTACTCTCAGCCTTAAAAAGATGCATTAATCATGGGATGCCAGCAATCTGTAATATTTTCAATATCCCCAGTAGGATGTCATTCACTTCTGCAGCTTTGCCACCGTTTAATCACTGCAGTGAACATCTACAGCAATGAATCCACTCCCACCACCTGATTTCTGTACTGCCACCTCAGAGGAGGGCAGGCCCACTGGATTCAAGACATTCATCAATACTTTCTTTCCAGCTCTCAATAATGCGCTAGTCAAGGTCAAAATCTCTTCTCTCTTGCTAAGGAGGGACTAGGTAACAGTCTGACACCTTCTCGAGTCACTGGCAGGACAAGCTTTTCTTCAACTGATGCCCTAGGCAAAAGGTCTTCCACAGCAACCCCACCACCACCCTATGCCAACATCCTGGTCTACCTATACCATCCAGATTACTGGAAAAGTCGCCGCCCTAGGTGGCTGCCTAGTTGGCCTATGTCTAAGGCCGGCTATGGTCACTGGTTGGTTTGTCAGAACATCAGTGAGGATATTCAAAAGTCACTGGACATGGTTTCGCTAAAGTCCTCCTTCACAACAGCCTCTCGTGTGGTGAGTGCCACAGCTGCTACCTTCTTAACTTGCCAGTACTCATTCACATCAAGCACCTCCCCCAGTAATGTGTACACCATCACATCAAGCACCTCCCCCAGTAATGTGTACACCATCACATCAAGATCCCCCCACTAGCAATGTGTACAAATATTCTTTCTATAAGCTTTCTTTAAGCTGAGATCTCTGACCATTGATGTCCATCAGCAAATCCTAGGGTTACTACATTGTCAACTGCTAACAAATTGTCGAGCAGATCTCTCAGCCACAATCTCAAATAATGATGTTTTGAACAGAATCCATTCAGAATGCAGATCCTTGACTCCAGCCCAGGAGTATGAAAAAGCTCTTCTGGGACTGAGGCCTGAACTCGCAGAGAACCACCACTAAGGCACTAAGGACATCATCCCTGTATGTTTTCTGGATCTACCATTCTGACACTCAACTCAGCCCCAAACAGGAATTATCTGATGGCTCAACACCCTTGTCATCCTGAGTTAAATGTTTAGCTACATGTCAGAGTGCTCCAAAAAGCAATGCAGAAAATGCACAATAATATGTGCAACTTCCTGTAGTTAGATATTGGTACCCCCCCCCCCCCACACACACACACGCACATATTATCTCACCTTTTTATAGCTATAAAGCACATTCTATAAACAGTCTTTGAGGCAGCATGTATTACTTCAGAGACAAGGCAGGTATGGCATTATTAGAAAATAATTCCTACTAACAAACAGACAGTGATACAACCAGCTGTGCATCCTCACCAAGTAAACAATCCATCATAAAAGTCATCTAACAAAATCACACCAAACCTTACTAACAAAATAACCCCACAAATTCTGGAAAGAGGCCAGCCAACTTACAGGATAAAACAACCTTCCCTAAATGAATTCCACATTCTCTCAAATTTCTGCTTCTGATTTCCTTTCTCATTTCCTCAACTTTCCATACCCTTTCTCTAACCAATTCCACATTGCCTCTGTCACCCGTACCTCCCCTCCATACCATCCTTCATTCTACTTCAGAATCATCACATGCAAGGATATCCACTCTCTGCTTTAACTGAGTAGACTTGACATCCCCTCATGGTACAGACAACCTTCAGCCATGGTTTATCATCATAACCCCATTGAAACACATCTACAATTTGTGTAGTGCATCTAATATCTGGAAAAACACCACTGTAAAACATCTCCCTAAGAAACCCAATCCCTCTGATCCATCAGGCTATCTTTCATTTCTATTATCCCTATCCTAGGAAAGATTCTGGAAAATTACTTTAATTCCTTTACTTGCAATTTATTCATTACCTCAACCAATTCCAACCTCTCTCTCTCTAAGGCAGCATGGCATTTGGTTTGGCTGTAGTATATCTACTGTTATCTGGACACTCAATGCAACACTCTTCTTGGAGTGGACATCATCAGGGCTTTTGCTCTTGTTGATCACTGACTTCTCCTACATCCTCCCATTGAAGCAGGCATTAGCAATGATTCACTGCCCTGGTTCAAAAATTACCCAACAATCACCTTTAAGTGAATTTCAACTTGTCAATCCCTCTGAACAAAGGTTTCCCCCAAGGATCTACTTTATTCTCTTCTGTTCTGTCTAAATTAACAAACTTCCTTTTGCCTTACCCCATTTTCCTCTCCAGCTTTATGCAGATGACAAGGTCCTTAATCAGCTCCAACCACTCCGTTTTTTTTCTCTTGAACTCAAACTTCAGACTGATTTTCATACGTAATTCAATGGGTCAATGATAAACAATTACTGTTCAACTCCTCTAAAGCAAAAACATTATGGCATTAGGCAAAAGTTCACTTCTATCTCCAGACCACTAAAAATCCTTGATCATCTAAATAACACTATTGAAAATGTTAATGCATTTAAATACCTAGGATTTGGTTGGACCCTTTACTAAATTTTTAACTCCACCTGAAAAACACACACACACACACACACACACACACACACACACACACACACACACACACACACACACACACACACACTCTGCTCTGGATTAACAGATTCACCTTTTCTATCCAGTCTCTGTAGGAATGCCATAAGAAAAATTATCTCACCGACTCGGCTAGAATATGGTTTTCCTGTACTTTACTGCAGCCTCTAAAAAAATGTGTCCACCATTCAATCCATCTTAAATGCCATATGCAGACTTATCACTTTTTCCCAAAGGAACACCACACCAAAATCATTGAAAACCTAACTGCCTACCTGTGAAACATTACTTGCTGACTTTCTACTTGCCTCACAACTATTTAAATGTTATCAAGAATGAGACCCATAGCTCTCAACCTTCCATCTCCAAAATGAGAAACACTTACCTTCATAATGTGGAACAAATGGGCAAAATGTGAAACACATGCTAATGGCTTACTAACAGCTTCAACTAGGAAGGTCATAGGATGGTTAAAATATGCTGGTTTTACTTGTAAAGAAGATCCTTTAATGAATTAATATGATGAATTTCTATTTACCATGGATTTCACTTAAAAAAAATCCCTAACACTGAATGTGTGACAGACTCTCTCAATGTGGAACTTTGAGGAACTTCGAGGAACATGAACTTTTTAAGACCCCAAATGAGGTACGCTTCTCGTAATGAGGTACACTTGAGAGGTATGATGAGACCTTCTCCCTACTAGCCTCCAGATTATTCAGTGATGCACTAACATACTCTAGAAATTTTAACCACTCAGTTCCACTCCTCTAGCCCCCAAAACTAGGTTTCACTGCACAGATACTTTTTTTCTTAGTCATTAGTCCTAGACTATGGGAATATCTCCCTTCATTTCTTAAAGATTACTCCTCTTGCCCCATATTCCTATCAGAAATTATCACATTTCTAGACTCTAGGGAAATGCAATTCTCTCTCATATGCTTAAACTCCTTCCAACTCTTCTCTCTACATTTCTTGATTGGACTCAACTTTTCACTGTGATTCTTTTAGCATGCCAGCTATGACTTTCATTCTGTACATAATGCGTGTATAAATTATGTTCGCTCAGTTACACTGTATTGTATATGAAGACTTTCGGCTTTTCCCGGTTAGGGGTCGCCACAGCGGAACTCCGGTCCTCTTATGATTGACAGTGGTTTTTACGGTGCCAAGTTGCCAGCCTGATGCCCAACTATCAACGAAGGCACGCCCATTCACACTCGCACCTACCTGCATGTCTTTAATGTCACTCGACCACGGGGAGGACATGCAAACTCCACACAGAAGGTGCTCCAGCTGAGAATCAAACGGGAGAACCTCCTGCTGTGAGGCGACAATGCTAACCGCTGCACCACCACAGCTTATTGTATATAATGTCATTTATTTATTGCCTTTATATCCTTAAGCCAAGTCCAGTAATCACTTTTTATATATGTACTGATTGCATTTTTGTCATTCACTCAGTATATAATGCCATGTGCCTATTGAGTTTACCCTGAAACAGGTCCAATGGGATCAGTGCTCTATCCTGGGAAATAAATTCAAAATAAATAAATTCACATCATACTCACATACAGCATACTCAACATGTTAAACCTCTTGCACCTAGATGTGATTCATGCAACCTCTCAAGTATGCATCTTTTCAGATGTTTGGGAACTATTACTTTGTCCCTACTGAATGTTAATCCAGGTATACAATGTACTGTTTCCTTGAAAGGAAAGATAAGGCTTAATCTCCCTCCTTATAGATGCAATACACTCAGACAAGCCTCTCATTGTAATTTTACAGTAAATGCAGTCCTACGTCAGTGTTACTACAACTCTAGACTTTTTCAGTTTACTTTTCACTATCAATGGTATCTGCAGGATTTTGGGGGTAAAAATGTTCCAGGCAGCACATTTGTTGCATGCATTTCTTTGCATTTTCTCTTTTACTTTCATGTCATACTTGCATAAATTAAGTGACATTCTCTGAAACCTGACAGAGGCCATGTGGAAAGACATTCGGAATATGCTTTGCAAGTTTGTTTTGACCTGAATGTCTTTGTAACAAATTTGTTGAATTTTATTTGTAAATGCTATTGCCCTAAAGACAACTGATCTATTCTCCTGTTGACTCAGAGATGCTACATCATTATGACCGGTGTCTGCATCCAACACAACTGGCTTATTCATATCATAGTATTTTAAATGTTGGTGTTTCTGTAACTAGCTTTTTGAGCATTTCAAAATTTTCTTCTTCTTCTTCACAGCTCAATTTCCAAGGTATATCTTCTTCCATCTGTTCTCTTCAGCATAGAAGCTCATTCATACCTTCTCCAATTACCCACATACTCCAAAGCAGGGTCAGAGGAGATGGAGCCTATACCAACCATTAACAGGCACAAGGTAGAAAATTCTCCTGAAAAGGTGTCAACTTACTGCAGAACACACACACAAACTCAGACACTCTCATCCGGCATGTGCATCTATGGATAGCTTACAGGGTTACCAATTCACCTACAGCACATTTTTGACATGTGGAAAGAAATGACACCATCTGCAAAAAATGCAAGAAAACTACACATGGCACCCCAAGCCCTACTTAAGAGAGAGAAGAACTGGAAATCAAAAGTTTGATGGAAAGGAAAAGTACAGTTGTGTACACTTACCATAAATGTAGATGTTCGAGTGTATTCACTGTTTGGGGGGGGGGGTTGGACGTCATAGAAGAGGAGACAGCAACTGACGCAGGACCCAAGACTTTGCTATTCAGGCCAACTGAAGGCAACCTACTAGCAGATTACCCAAATGTAATGACTGCAACAGTGAAACAAGAAGAACATACTAAATGCTACACCACTGTGCCATACTACACATAGTTAAATTAGGCACAACACTCAAAGACAGTGATGCACTCTTAGAAACCTCTAACATTTGCTTGTCATTTGTCCTTGGAATATGCGCAACTTCAGGCTTCAGCACATGCCTCATGAATTTTAGACAGCACTGTTTATTTTTTTTTTACTTGCTCTTATTTAACTTGAAATGTGGCTGTCCATGCCCTCATATATCTATCCCCACACTACTAGATCTTGCAAGACTAATTACAAGTGTGACAGCACTTTGGAAAACCTCTGGTGGTGATTAAATCCAAGTATCTAAGTAATCTGTACCTTCCTAATGGAGTATTACTTTACACAATTTGGAGTTTTCTACATTTACCTTTTTTTCTCAGAATAGCTGGTTTGCATTTAGTAATGAAAAGAAAACTAGCAACTGACTGTTGCGGGAATACAGTAACAGGAACTAACCTGCAGTAATCACCATGGTTAACAATTCAGTGAGGCTATAAAGCCAATACTATTTATTAAAGTGTAATGTACTTGACCCAGGTCATTAGAACAAAAATGTTTCTCAATTCACATTTATCTGGTGGCGGGTGGTCTCCCCATAACCCTACATCAAAGAAATTGGGAGTTCTTTTGCATCAACCTCTGACACTTAAAACATTTTCTAATCTTTTTTAACATAATCATTTAAGTGGATATCAGCCAAACATCTTGTCCATAAATTTAACACTCTTAAGACTACGTAACAGAGCAGACTACTATACATATTTGTATTTTACTGAAATAAGAAAGCAATGAAACATTATAACAAATGAGAACAGCAGTGCAGTTGCCTGCACTGCTACATGAGAGTGTAATGTTTCTGTACTCATCTTGTTTGCCTGAGCATTTTTTTTGACAGAGTCTCTGATTCCTTTCATTCCCCAAAGACACTGGGGTAAATGAAACAATGATGGACAAAAGTGATTCAAAGTGAGTATGGTGTATATGTGAGAGCACCCTAGAATAGTGTGTCATCACATTAGAGACTGGCTGCTGCTTTCGGACTGCTGGTTGATTTGACAGGGTCCAATTCCACATGAGCATGAACTAGATAAACATGTTTTTAAAACAGATGGCCAAATGGAACATTATATGTGCAAGCCTTTCCTGAACCAGCAATTGTTCTACATAATTATAATAATGCACCAATGGCTAGGTTCTACCTCCAGGCAGGTTATTAGAAGGATATTTACACATCACATGGCAGGAAACATAATAAAACACACATCCTCAATGGAAAGACCATAACTACTTTTCAATACTGCTCCCAAGAGCTTCGGCATTATGTCTTCTAGGAGACAAAAATACATCACCATTTACATCGCTTAATTAAATAATCTTTTCAACTGAACAATTAACCATCAATCAAGTGCTTTTAAAACATTACTTATTAAAACACCTAGAGCCTCTTTTTTATCAGACGGATAAGGGATACGAACATTCAGTGCCCAGTGGTAGCTGTCACTCGCAGAATGGGACTAGCAAACTCAAATGAAGAATAGAATTCTAACAACAAATCACAGCTAAGAAAGAGAACATTGCTTTGTAATCCATGTTTGTCATAATGGTGGGTAGGGACAGATCAGGCACCATCATGATTCCACCTTTAACCTCTCAGAATCATGCATCACAGGAAGAATAAATAAGGATCCAAATGTTCGGATGAGAAGAGGCAAGTCATGGGAGTGAATACAGGCTTTTTATCCCCCACACACCTCTGAAGAATGCCAAATGATAACGAGGGATAAATGCCACTGGCTGTAGCCCAGACATTAAAAGGAGATGGTCAGTGTTGGTCAGTATATCATGATAAACAAAATCATGAGGAGTTAAATTTAAGAGACCAGCTATGGAAAGAACTTTCTTCTTTTCTTTCGGCTTTTCCCGGTTAGGGGTCGCCACAGCAGATTAGCCACAGTAAAAAAAAAAAAAAAATCACCTTACGACTGTCTAAATTATGTGCTGTAAATAACAGTACTAAAGGAATTAGATCAAAATTTTCATACAGTGCCAGGTTGTAGCTTAACAAATGAATTATCTACGAAGTTCTTAAAATGTACAAAACAAACATCTCCTGTAACTTATAACATCTGCATGAAAGGAGGGTGTTTGGTCTCACAAAGATACCCACAACTGCAGCACTTCTCACCACAAGATGAATGTGTGTACAACTTACTTTCAGGAATGGGCTTAAAGAAATGAAAATCTCCACTAGCTACTGACAGTTCCAAAGAGGTACATTAATCCACTAAGTTAAACTAATATTAAAAAAGAACCATTAATTACAACAAAAAATTAAAGGACAACCAGGAAAAGTAATTTCAAAAAAATAAAACTTGCATTTCTTTATTCGCTAGCAATAATACAAATAAGCAAACTGGTTAGTCACATACTATGCAAATTTAGGGAATCAAGTACAACTACAGCACAAAAGTTGTTACTAATACTGTGGTCACCACCGAAACTGTAAGCTTGTTCCATTCCATTGCTGTGCACAGACTCCAACCACAACTGGTGGTACAACTCTGGCAGCCAGCAACAGTATGTCAGCATTGCATTCACCTAGTTACATGGTGTAATACTAGACTACTCTAAGTAGAATATCAACCCGATTCTCCACTCTCAGTATCATACAGTGTAATAATATGAGTGGAATATAATACAGCACTAAACACTGTTTAGCAAAACAGAAACAAATCCTACTATATGCAGAAACTGGTATGATACTGTAACACATCAAGCAAATCAGGCCTAACCAAGCTCATTCTGCAACTTCATAGGGGTGGCTTCATTGCACTATCAACATATTTTTCATATGTGGTCTTTTTGTGTCCATTTGTTTAAGAGGGAGCATGTCAGGTTGACAAAGGTAGTTCTGGCAAATGTAAAAACAATGAAGTAACTTTGCCAAAACTACAGTATGCAACAGGCGAGTTTGCCTTTTTATCCACTGTTGTGTGACACCAGAGTTGGTTTACATAATTGTGGGTGGTGTCACCCTACACACACACACACACACACACACACACACACACACACACACACACACAGTGCAGGGGGGATTGCCCTTGCAACAAAAATTTCTTGAGATGTTCACAGAATAGTAAATAAAACACAAAACAATTGGCATCTGTCTCTATTTTATACTAACTTCTGACTTTTGCTAGATGTCTGTCACATTGCCAGTTTACGAACAAGGGCAGACCACCTGGGTTTCATAAAGTACAGTTTTGTACCTACCATAAATGTAGATGTTCGAGTGCTAATACAGCTGCAGTCATAACAGATGGGTTCTCCTGCCGTCAGGCGGGTCCTCGGTCGGCCGAATTCCAAAGTCTAGGTCCAGCGTCGGTTGTCGTCGCTTCTTCCCTGACATCAGTGCGACAGGGGTATAAAGGAACCAGCTGACGCCATTTTCTTCAGTTTTTCTTGCCCCAGATGTCAGGTGCCCCCAGAAGGAAGGCAATACATAAATTTGTGTGATAATGCAGTGCAATATAATCAAAATACAGTAGTTGCAAGCAAATACATCATAAATGAATACCCCAATCAGGTTGTATGAGGATGTGTTAGCCTATAGGCCTGTCCCAAGAGGGGAAGGAGGGAGGGAAACCTGGACTGCAGCTGTATTAGCACTCGAACATCTACATTTATAGTAGGTACAAAACTGTACTATGTTCATCGTGCATACAGCTGCAGTCATAACAGATGGGTAGAATCCCAAAGCTAAGAAAGGGGTGGTAGGCACTAGGTGGAACTAGGAGGTGCCAAAATGCCCTGCAAGACTGCAGTGGCAAAGCCTGCTATAGATTTGGAGTATAATGGTAGGTTGTAGTGCTTGGAGAAGGTATGCACAGAACTTAAGTGGCTGCTTCCAAAATATCCTTGGTAGGAACTCCTCTGAGGAAGGCTGCAGAGGTGGCTGTGGCCCTGGTGGAATGAGTTCTAATGCCTGTAGGAACAGTTTTGCCATGAAAGGAATAGCAAAAGTGTATGCAGTGGGCTATCCATTTTGAGATTGTCTGTTTGGAAACCGCATAGGTCACAAAGAGCTGTTCTGATTTTCTGAAAGGCTTTGTTCTGTCCAAATAATAATGCAGTTGTCTGTGGATGTCCAAGGAATGTAGTAATCTCTCCCCTTTGTTTTGAGGATTAGGATAAAAAGTAGGTAAATGTATGGCCTGATTTAAAGCTACCCTGGATACCACTTTAGGCATAAAGGATGGGCTGGTTCATAATGAAACTGTCCTGATGGAAGATGATAAAAGGCTGGACAGCCATGAGAGCCTGTAGTTCTGAAACTCTACGAGCTGAGGTGATAGCCAGAAGGAAAGCTGTTTTCCAGGACAAATATTGCAAATCTGATGAGGCAGCTGGCTCAAAGGGAGGCAAGGTCAGTTTTTCCAGAATTAAATTAAGATCCCAAGCAGGTATTGGTTGTTTCCTTGGAGGCCTTAAATTCTTAGCCCCTCTGAGGAACTGTCTTAAGAGAGGGTGAGAGAATAAAGGTGGATCAGTGTTGTATTCTGCAGAAATGGCTGAGGCATGGATTTTGATGGAGGAGAAAAAGTCCACTGCTTAGCAGTTCAGCCAAATATTGTAGTATTTGAGGTAAATTCAGTTTTCCAGGATCCTGGCCCTTTTTCTCATTCCAGACAAAAACGTTTCCATTTTGCGGAGTAAGCTTTTCTAGTTGATGGCCTTCTGGCCTCCAAAATGACATCCTGCACCTCCTTGGAGAGTAGGGCCTGTTGTGATGCTAAGGAATCTTCCATGCGGCTAGATTGAGTGTTTTTAGCTGGCTGTGAAGAGTTTTGAAACTGTGCTGAGTCAGAAGAAGAGGCATTAGAGGCAGGGTCCATGGTGGGGAATGCGTCAGGCTCCTCAGGAGTGGGTACCAGTGTTGCCTTGGCCAGTCCGGAGCAATGAGAATCATTGTGGTCTGTCTGCTCTGGTCTTTAATAGAACTTTGGGCAGCAGAGGAAGAGGTGGCAAGGCATAAACTGTCATTGATGTCCAACTGAAAGAGATAGCGTCTACTCTCCAGGCCTTTGGATGGAAGATCCTTGAGCAGAATTTTGTCAATTGATGATTCTTGTGGGAGGCAAAGAGATCTATGTCTGGCCTTCCCAATTCTTGGATTATTTCTGTAAAAACTTTTGGATGCAATTTCCATTCGTGTGGATCTGTCATATTCCTGCTTAGGTTGTCTGCCAGTGTGTTTTCCTTGCCTGGCAAGTACTGTGCTTGTAGTTCCATTTGTAAGTCCATGGCCATGTTCCAAAGTGACATGGCCAGTCTGCATAGGGGGTAAGAATGTGTTCCTCCCTGTTTGTTTATGTACCACATAACTATGGTGCTGTCCGTTCTTATCAATAGTTGACCTGGTTGTAGAAGGTCCTTGAAGGCTATAATAGCATTTATTACTGCTAGCATTTCTTTTTGATTGATGTGAAGGTGCTTTTCTTTTTGGGACCATTTGCCCTGAATGCACTGATCTGTCATGTGCGCCCCCCAGGCGTAGTCCGAGGCGTCTGTTGTGATGACTTGATTTGCTTGAGGCTTGCTGAATGGAAGACCTGTGTTTGTTTGACATGCTTGAGCCCACCACAGAAATTCCTTTTGCAGACATGGAATTAGTGGTATTATTGTTTCCAAACTGTGGCTGTGTTGAGACCATATGTTTTTCAGGTACCATTGTAGTTTCCTCATATGCAGCTTTGCACATGGGATTAGTAAGATGCAAGATGCCATGAATCCCAGAGCCTGCAGGATTTTCCTTGCAGTCAGCCTGGTGCAATTTGCTAGTGTTCTGAAGTATTGAATTAGTTGCCCCTGCTTCTCTGGAGTGAGGTAGGCCATCTGGGTGTTTGTGTCCAAATTGGCACCCAGGAAAATTATCTTCCGAGAGGGTATTAGTCTTGATTTCCTTTTGTTGACTGTGTATCCCAGAGAGTTCAATAACATTATTACATAAGCCAGATGTTTCAGAAGAATGTGCTTGCTGTCTGCTTGGATCAGGCAGTCGTCCAAATAATGGTATATTTGTATCCCTTGAAGTCTGCAGTAGGCAATTACTGATGCCAGGCATTTTGTGAATACTCTGGGCGCAGTAGATAAGCCAAAGGGCAATGCAGAGAATTGATAATGGGTTGAACCTGCAAGAAATCTGAGGTAACTTCTGCAATTTTGTCTGATTAGGACATGCAGGTATGCCTCCTTGAGGTCCAATGTTACCAGCCAAGACTCCTTGCCCAGCATGGGAAGAAGTTGCTGTAGAGTGAGCATCTTGAATTCTGGTCCGAGTAGAAATGTGTTTAGGATGGATAGATCCAAAATAGGTCTCCAATCTTTTCCCTTCCTTGGCACCAGAAATAGCCTGGAATAAAAACCTTGACCTTGTTCGTGCGTAGGTACCTCTTGAATAGCTTTCATGTTTATGAGATCTGCCATTTTTTTGTGCCTTGCCTGCCCTTGATTCTGTGGCAGGTTTGGCATGCCTCTCATTTTGGAAGGGTGTGAATGAAAATTTAGCCTCTTCTTATAATGTCCAGGATCCATTTGTCCTTTGTGACAATATGCATTTTTTGAAAATAATGTCAGCTTTCCTCCTAAAGGAGCTGCAATTTGAGACCTGGTTGGCATGCAAAGGGGAAAGTCATTGGGTTTGCTTTCTGAAAGATTGTGAGTTGTCCTCACCACCTCTTTGTGTAGGAGCTTGCCATTGTCTGCCTCTAAACGATCCTTGGGATTGTCCTCTGCCCCTCGGGCGCCTGTATCTGCCTCTTTGGGATCTGTCTGTGGCAGGAAAGGACCAGTTTTTGGAAGGCCAATTTCTACTAAAATGTGGGGGTTGAACCTGTAGAAATTCTTTCACAGTTTGCATTGATTTAGTCTTTTCCTCCATTTTCCTTAATACCTCCTCAGCATTAGCACCAAATAGTACATCCTTTTGAAGAGGGGCGTCTAGTAATTTAGCTTTGACATGATCAGGCAAGGCTTGTTCCTTGAGCCAGGCATGCCTACGTATGGCTGATCCTGTAACAGCAGCTCTACATGAGACCTCTAGAGCATCAAAACCACATTGCAAGGTATGCTTACCCACTTGTTCTGCACTATGCATCAAATCCTGCAACTCCAAGTCTGGTTGTTCAGGTTGTGACATTTTACTTTTCAATTGTGATAACAAAAACTGTTGGTATTTTAGCATATGAAACTGACAGTTTAAGGCCCTCATGGATAAGGTAGCCGAGGTATATACCTTTTTTCCCCACCTTTCTAAGGATCTGGAATCTCTCTCTGAAGGCAATGGATTTTTAGCAATGAAGGCCTTAACTCCTTTGGGGCCCTGTGAGATGGTTTCTGGGTCAGCAGCATGGCTTTTGTAAAGAAATTGGTGTGAGTCAGGAACCCTGTAGTACCTGTCAGGCTTAACTGGAGCTGGAGGTAGAGAGTCCGGGTTAAGGCAGGCCTCAGAGTAAACATCATCTAGGATGTCCAAGACAGGAGGTATAGCCAGAGGCCTGTGCTGAGGTAGCAAGAGAAATTCCCTGAGCCTTTTCTTGGAATCTGAATAATCCTGGCCTTCCCAGTGGAAGTGTTCCCTTAAGGTATGCAAAGTTTCCCCAAATGAGTAATCCTCAGGGGGGATACAGAAGGGATGGACTCCTCCGCATCAGAGTCTCCAAAAGGGGAGTAAGAATGTTCCTGATCATCAGAGTGCACTGAAATAATGGAGCCCTGATCAGAGGAGGGGGAATCTTCCTCCACTCTGGGCCTTTTGTCCGGTGGGGGCTGAGAACCTCTGATAAGAGTAATTAAATCCTCAGCCATTTTAAGCATCTGTTTCTTAGGCATGGGGCCTGAAGATGGGCCCTGTGTAGCTGGTCTCAGAGTGCATGGTAGCTTTAGACTTTGTGAAAGCCTTGATGGAGAAAGAAGAGGAAGGTCTGAAGATACCTTGAGTGGAGGTGGACCTGTCCACATTCTGAGTTTCAACGCCAAGAGTGGCTTCAGTATCTGTAGTCGGGGCGTGGGCCGAGGAGCCTGTGACCTCGGGCATAGGAGACACCGTCAAAGAAGTGTCGTCGGTAGTCAGGGGCTGCGTAGGCATCTCGCTGAGAACCGGACCATGTGTAGTCGGCTTTGGCATGGTGTCGGTAGAGGCCGCGGACCTCGTGTATCGGTCCTTGTCTTTGCGTTTTTTAGACAAAACCGGAGTCGGAGTATCCGATGACATAGTATAGTTAAATGCTTTCCCAAAATAATGCTGGGCAAACTCCGCCTGACGCTTAATAGTGCGTTTGTTGAATGTAGCACAAAAGCGACAGACCGAGACATTGTGGTCTGGGCCTAAACAAGGTATACAGAGGGAATGGAAATCCTTATGCGGTATTTGCTTCCCACAAGAAATACAATTATTAACTTTGTCTGACATTGGTCTGAGGCAAGAATATTTTCCCCAACGGGGTACTTAGCTTTTAAGAAGACTTCGGTTTCCAAATTTTCGTAATCTCAGGAGCTGGCCGAGCAGCACTTGCGAACTGCTTCTGCTTCGGGCACCGCGCGGCAAGAAAGACTGAAGAAAATGGCATCTGCTGGTTCCTTTATACCCCTGTCGCACTGACGTCAGGGAAGAAGCGACGACAACCGACGCCGGACCTAGACTTTGGAATTCGGCCGACCGAGGACCCGCCTGACGGCAGGAGAACCCATCTGTCATGACTGCAGCTGTATGCACGATGAACATCTATATTGTTCAACACACTGCTTTGAAACTCAAGGTGCATGCCAAAGCATACATCAGCTATCACAATGAAGGTAAATCATTCCTCTTCTGCTCCCAGACACACACAGTACTGTAGGAATAATGTAATCTTGCACACTTTCCAAATACATTTTAATGCATAAAACTTAATGAGAGACCTGTCAGTCTCTGAACAATGTACACATGGCGTCTCAAAACCAAATGACTATGAGGGCTGTCCAAGTGCTTGCGCCTATCAGCTAAGGGCCACAGTCCCCAAAACAAAAAACAAATGTATTTACTGCAACCAAGAAACATGGGGTAGTAACTTTCCTCACTCAAATTTAGGAGGGCTGCTTGAGGCCTGAGGGCCACACATTTGAAACTGAGATCCTTGCTTAAAATCTAGTACATTTAATTTGGCACTCATTAGATTTCCAGTCTCAAGTTTAAGCAAGTTTCACTTATGATGTTCGTGTGTGGGGAAAGGGCTAGACATGAAGGAAAATAGATTTAGCTACTGGGGACCATGTTTTTCCTAAAAACCTGAAAACCATTAAATAAATAATAAATCAGTTCTAGCACCAAAAATAGATTTAAAAAGTAGTAAAACACAGCTGTTTTCATTTTGTCTAAATTCCGTGCTTTCTGGAAGAGTGCAACAAGGAACGAAAGGACCTTCCAGAGGAATTGAGACCAAGTCTGGTTGTCTTTTGTTGCCTTACAACACCCATTCTGTTTGGTATTACTGCTTGGTTATCCAGTATCGTTTATTTGCTTATGGTAAAAGTCATGCAGTTTTTCCTCATTCCAAGCAAATTTAGATGGCATTAAACTTAAAATGCCTGTAATTATTTTAAAAATGTAGTAAAGGTTTTGCTGCTATTCACAGGGTCTTGTGTAAACTCTTTTGATGATACTAGTGCAAGTTTATAACAGGCAAAAAAACACAGGCCTTCTAGTGATGTCAAAGAATTCTGCTGCAGTGAATGAGGTAGATAGTAAAAAGCCATTATTCAGGGCACATACAGTCTTAACTTTGTAAAGTTTAACTGCTGTAAGGAGGGGCAATCTAAACAGGACCATCCCCTAAGTGTAAAGATGTATGCTCTACACTCACAGCAGTCTTAGCAAATCCTAGTCTGGGACTATAAAATCCAGCTTCTAACATTCTACAAATGTGCTTATTCCCCACAAGGAAGAAATGAATGTTAGACAGCACGCAGAAAATTACATTCTAAAAAATCTACACTGTATGGCTTAAACATTCTATGCACATTATTTACCCAAGGTTATCCAAAATTTACAGAAGCAGAAAGTCCAGTAAAGTGAAGGGTTGCTGCAATTAGCCAAACTGTTTTCCCAAGCTGCAGAAGGAATAAATTCAGAAAAAATAAAGGAATGTTTTCAAGTACAAAAATAAAAATACAGGCTATTTTTATTTCCGTAACACAATCCTATCTAGGCACTGTACAACATGCAATGCACTCTTGTAAGACCCACTTCTGTTGGCATGTTGAGCTGTTTAGGCCACCAGAAACCAAAGACCTTTTACAATCAAGCTCAAAATTGCTGGCATTTTGAAGAGAGATCTGCATCTGTCAGGCAGGTGATCTGATGATGCAAGCATAAAGCCCTCTCTACGTCAGTTAACTAGAAGTCCCTCCTATTCCTTTGTAAACAGTAGTTTTTGAGAGCTTCCACTCCCCACAGTGAAACATACATGTTTGTATAGTTTTAAGATAAAACAGCATTCTTAAATTAATTCAAAGCCAAGAACTTAACAGACAAAATGTGCATGTTGAAGTACCACCTCATGGGGTTCATTATGTATTTGACTTTAACACAACATAAACATTATAAACTACTGTACAGAGATAATAAATGCAACACTGATATAAATGGACTATCAGGAAATACATGCATTAATCCTTCCAGAAATTAAAGCACTGCTCTTCCTGGAAAGGATCACTCTATTCCACTTGTAATTAACCTCCCATAGTTTACTGCCAGTTTATAACTGAACAAAAATGTGGCACACTAAATACCTTACCTTGTTTGTTTAAGCACTGGTACATTTTTGCATAATCTCCAAAGTGATGACTGCACTTCCAGTATCTGTATCTATGCAGAGAGCATTCTGGCCCAGTAAAGAACCTCCCTGCTGAATTTTTACGATGACTACAGAATAACATTCTACAGATTTGGACAACCATCTGCCTCTGACGCCAGCAATTACTTTAAACAGCTATAAAACATTTGTTAGTAAATCCACAATATTGCATAAATGAAAAAAGCACAGCTATAAAGTGCAATTTAAAATACACTAAAGCATCTGAAATCAGTAGGCTACTAAAACGCAAAATCTGTGACAATACTAAAATTAAAAAAGGTGGTGGGGGGGGTGTGTGTGTTCAGCCTACACAATAGTATCCCTAACTGTAAAGACTTTACTGTTCCACACTCACAGCAGTCACAGCAAATCCTGGTCTGAGACTGTAAAACCCACCTTCTAACATTCTGCAAATGTGCTTATTCTCCCTGCCAGTAAGAAACTTCACAAATCTTAGCAAAGCATTAGTTTGGAAGAAAGTAAATGCGTAAATAGAATGTGAGTTCACCATTGCCGCATTTGTCACAGCAAACTAAAATATAATCAGCAGCAAACTATTTAGCCAACGTTTATTTTGAACCTGAAAAAGCACTTTCTGCCCTGAGCAAGTATGATATAATTCTGCCTGAAAGTATGAATCATAACTTAAAAAAAATCTAAATTACCATCCTCCAATATCTCATAGGTCAATAGGCAAGTACTAGGTTAACTGCCCTTCTGGCCATTTTAAGCCTAGTCAATTTCCTGTTTTGTGCTTGAAATAACCTATCCCATTTGGTTATAGACTGGCTTTACCCATCCCATGGTTGACAATTACATATTAACCCTAATGAGAATAAACAGGATCATATCATAGATAATTTGAGGGGACTCATGCATGGGATAGGACATTTTAGAGCTGTCTCTGTCCATGAGTAGTACAGGGAGAAGTCCTGGGGTACACTTTTTGTTTCCTATCCAAAGAGCTAAGTTGCGTTTGATAATAAACAGGGATGAACTTTATTTTGTGGATCAGAAATGTGTTCCCCAGCAGTAGTATCTTCTGTGAGATATACTTGTCCCTCCAAACTGTCTGTTGATATTGCAGAAGAGGTTTAGATCCCTAGACTGAGTATTTCTGATGGGATGTGACTTGCTGTTGTGTAGTAAATCCATCAGTAATGGGTTAGAGGGTGCCTTCCATGCCAGACACAGGTCATCTCTCAGCAGTCTGTAGGATATTGAGTACGTATCTCCAACCCAACAACCTGATATGCACTAAATGTAGTGGATTTGCTACTGAAACATCAGTCTCAGTTAGAAGGCAGTGGCAAGTTCTATACAATGATTATCCCTAAAGAATCCCTTGTTATTTTTTTGCATCAATTATTTTTGTTCCCTTTCTGCGTCATTCTTTTCCGTTACACCAATGCCACCTCCCAGTGCCAGGTCTACCAGCCTCTCCTACTGTCCTCATACTACTTTTGCTCTAAGGCTAAGGCCAGTGCAGAACCAAATGGTGGCAGGGGCGGGGTGGGAGATGTCCTGGCTGTGACTGCTTTCACCAGGGGACTTTTTCAAATACCCAAAGCTTGGTATCCATCCCCCCAATCAATGTGTTTATCTGTTATGTCCAAGGACTAAGTATCCTCTAATGACCATGCCTCAGAGAGGGAAGGCTTAGGCAAATGCCCCCCCCCCCCACCCCCAGGATGGGCATGTCCATACCAACCTGCCAGTGCTTTAGACACTTGAGCTGCTAATCAAACTCAGGTTATGTGAGCCTCAGTTAGGGCAAGTAGGTCACTGTTCCACTGTATTCAGCATTAATCAGTCCTGTCATTGAGTACAGTGCCCCCTTTGGTGTGTACCTAACTAGACATATCCAACAATTAGAATATCCACAGTGGTTTCTCACTAAAAGAATACAGGACATAAGTAACATGTCATATGCAAGCTGCTTCAAAGCCCCTATCCTTTTATTTTGTTTCCTAAAGGATTTTGAGGAGAGATCTACACCTGGCATACAGAGCATTGTCAGACTCCACTCCAATGGACCTACTGCATAGTCATAAAACAGCATCAGAATTACCCATTCTGAAGAATTAAATCTTGTCTGTGATATAAATATGACCTGCTGGAGAGAGAAGTCTGTATCCCAGAGACTACCCCTTCACGGGAACAGGCTTTTCATCCATGTTAATCCGAGTTATAGGCAAGATTTAATTCTTCAGAATGGGTAATTCTGATGCTGTTTTATAACTATGCAGTAGGTCCACTGGGGTGGGGTCTGACAATACTCTGTATGCCAGGTGTAGATCTCTCCTCAAAAGCCTGTAGGAAACAAAATAAAAGGATAGGGGCTTTGAAACAGCCTGCATATGACATGTTACTTATGCCCTGTATTCTTTTAGTGAGGAACCACTGTGGATATTCTAATTGTTGGATATGTCTAGTTAGTTACACACCAAAGGGGGCTCTGTACTCAATGACAGGTCTGATGAATGCTGAATACAGTGGAATCATGACCTACTTAGACCTAGAGGCCATATCTTTGTTTATAAGTTGCACAACATAGAATGATTTCCTCACTGCTGTAAACATGTGATGGTCAAATGCTAGATTACTGTCTACATGTGTCCTCAAGTCCCCGAATACTGGGTATTTTAGTGGAGTGTTGTCAACATGATAGTTACTAGGGGTTGATGACCTCCCAAAGAATAGTAATATGCATTTCTTTGCATTTAGTTTTAGTCCAAGGCCCTGAAACAAGTTATCTGTGTCAGCCCTTCCACATTAGTGTCAGTGGGAGATTCTATGACATCTCCTAATTTGCAATCACCTGCAAATTTAGTCAGCCAGAGGCTTTTGACATTGGCCTTGATATCAGAGAAGCAAATGTCAAAAAGGATCAGTTCCAGGACCTATCCCCTGAGGAACATTGCATTTTTGGTATGAAATGGCACCTGGCTACAGGGGTCCAGGGAAGTAAATAGTGTGGGAAGAAATAGCCAGGGAATTGTTATGGCTAGGCTTGTATAGGCCCTAGGGCTAATAGCCTAGTACCAGCCTATGAACCTATAATCCCTCTATACCACAGCCATGTCTTTTTTCATTGATTACCAAGCCAAACTTGTGGCCTTCCCAACAGCAGAACCTATACCTGGACAATCACTCCATCAGGTTCAGTACGCATAGGTTCATAGATGTGCACTAGGCTGATGACCACAAGGGCCCCTGCAAGCCTAGCTATGCATCATAAACCTCTGAGAAGTTCTGGCACCCTTGATAAGTGTAAGCAGGGGCTTGGGAGTTGAAACATTTACAAGCAAGGGCTTAGGATATGAACCATTTAAAGGTTGTGTCCATTACAGACAAAAGTGCCAAACCAGGGATGAACTTCCTCTTCCTCATCCAAAATGTCAAGAGTTATACTCGAACTGGGTTAGGGAGTAACTCTGCTTTACATGGATGAAAAGCCTGTTCCCGTGAAGGGATAGTCTCCGGGATACAGACTTCTCTCTCCAGCAGGTCCTATTTATATCACAGGCAAGATTTAATTCTTCAGAATGGGTAATTCTGATGCTGTTTTATGACTATGCAGTAGGTCCAATGGGGTGGGGTCTGACAATGATCTGTATGCCAGGTGTAGATCTCTCCTCAAAACCTGTAGGAAACAAAATAAAAGGACAGGGGCTTTGAAGCAGCCTGCATATGACATGTTATTTATGTCCTGTATTCTTTTAGTGAGGAACCACTGTGGATATTCTAATTGTTGGATATGTCTAGTTAGGTACACACCAAAGGGGGCACTGTACTCAATGACAGGTCTGATGAATGCTGAATACAGTGGAACAGTGACCTACTTAGACCTAGAGGCCATACCTTTGTTTATAAGTTGCACAACATAGAATGATTTCCTCACTGCTGTAAACATGTGATGGTCAAATGCTAGATTATTGTCTACGTTTGTCCCCAAGTCCCCGAATACTGGGTCGACTTTTAGTGGAGTGTTGTCAACATGATTGTTACTAGGGGTTGATGACCTCCCAAAGAATAATAATATGCATTTCTCTGCATTTAGTTTTAGTCCATGGCCCCGAAACAAGTTATCTTTGTCAGCCCTTCCACATTAGTGTCAGTGGGAGAGTCTATGACAGCTCCTAATTTGCAATCACCTGCAAATTTAGTCAGCCAGAAGCTTTTGACATTGGCCTTGATTTCAGAGAAGTAAATGGCAAAAAGGATCAGTTCCAGGACTTATCCCCCGAGAAACATTGCATTTTTTGGTATGAAATGGCACCTGGCTATATAGTTTAAACACATAAATCCAGCCTCTTCAGACAGTTCTCTAGGCTTGCAACCCTAATGCTACTCAACAGTTAAGACGTACTTAGACTATTAATCTGTGAGGATCTTAAAAAAGCCTAACTTTACATTCCCATGGCAGTGTTTATATTTTGCAGCTGAATAACTAAGAGATGGGCTGAAGAAGGATATGACTGGACATTTACTAATCAAGTTTTTCATGCCATGCATGAGGTCAGAAATCAACAGGTTAAATGAAGGAACCATGACCATCCCCTTTGGCACACTGCCTGGAATGCTTTTCTCATCTCACCCCCCCCCACTATCCAATTTGTTCTGTGTTTTTTAACCACTTCTCCACCCATCTGTTCAGTTTACTATCCACTCTCACACCCTTACTTAGGCACCTATGGTATGGAACAAGGTCAAAGGCTTTGATGATGTCAGGAAAAAATCATATTCACAGGATTCTATGGTAAACCTTGTCCAAAAACAGAATCAGGTTAGGCTGGCAAGCTCAAACCATTAGAAAACCACGCTGGGAAGTGTTCAGCAGCCCATTCTAGCCCAGAAGCCCAAGAGTTGTAAATTCAGGAATGTCTCAGTTGTTTTGCTGAACAGTGAAAGTGAGTTCATCAGCCTATAATTTCATGTGCCATTCCTTGCTCTCTATCCCCAGCTCTGAAGAAGAGCACCACAACTGTCTTTTCCTAATGCCCTGGGACCACTTTCTTCCTAAATGAAGCGTGGAACAGTTTTGTCAGAGAAAAGACAGTTATCTCATAAGTTCTCCTTAGGATCCTATACACAATCCCATTTAGCCCCTTGTGCTCTCACTTCCCTTCACTGCTCCTCAGGCTACTAAGCTCCCCATATAACCGCCATTCACATGTCCTGCTCTTGTACACTGGTACCCTCTTTTTCAGAGTGAATACTCATGTGAAGCAGTTACCAACAATTTTCACCTGATTTGTGGCATCTTTATATATTTTGCCCCCCCAAGCTAATTTATCTTTTCACTTGGAGAAAGCTATTTCCTATTCCTCTATTTGCACTACTTATGTACTTTGCTGCTGTGGATCGAGTCTCCACATATTCCTCCCACTTGAGAATACTCTTTTCCCTCCACTTTCTAAACTTCCTTGCCTTATTCCTTATAGTTATCCTCGCCTGCCTGATCCATAACCCATTCTGCACTCTCTTTTTCTACAGTCCTCTTTACCATCTCTCCTTCCCCCAAACTGCCCATTAATGACATTCCAAGGCTCTCATCCAAACTCTCCAGCCCCTTGTTTACCAATCACCATGTCTTGCCACAGACAACTCGAAGTCTCACATACATATACCTTTGTGGTCCTTCCTATTTCTTTTTCTCATGGCCAGCAAGAGTCATACCATTCCACAATCATTTGTGGCCAAAGGACTTTAACACACAGACCTTTCAACTCATCTTCCTTGAAGAAGGGCAAGGATTTTGCTTTATCTGATGGCTACTGTCACCTTTTGCTCCAACCCCTCAAAATAAAGTATCTTAGTCTGTTTTCCTGCCCACCTTACATGATGGCAACCTCTAAGCTCTCTGTAGGAGACCGATGCCTCTCAACATGACCACCTTCCTGTTCCTTGCAGGAATCATGACTCTGTTCTTAATTCATTGCCCTTTGCATCTGCTCTGGGACACCTAGGGTATCAGTGTACCAGCTCATCTGTTTAGCCCCTAACACATTTACTAGTATGCAGCATACAATGGGGTTCAGCCCCCCCCTGCTCCTTTGTTCATGTCACATTCCTCCTTCTCTACTTTATCCCTGTCCTCCTGACCATTTCTTCAAGCTTTAGTAATCTGTCCACTAATCCTTCCTTAATCCATATCACCATCTCCCTCTTTGTACCTGTCTCTGCTGTCATTCCTATACAAATTATACCATTCTGAGTAACTCATCAAGTGCACACAAATTAGGGCCAGGACAAAAACAGAAAACATATGAACCACTCCTAATCGCTGCCTGGCTGATGACTTTTCTTGGTAGTGTCTCAGTCAGTGAAGGGAACAAATGGGCTGACTGACAAAGGGAAGGTCTGATGGTGAGCAGGCAGCAGGGGCAAAAAGCCTCAAAAAAGCTCCCTGTGGAGCAGGACAATGCCTGACACTACATTTATAATTCATCAGATGCAGCTCTCTTCATCCTTCCTCTCTACCACATTATGAGTCGGTAGCTGAAATGCTGAATTCGTTCCTTTTTAAGACTGGTGGCCTTTGGTGTTAGCATCACTTTTTGAGAATGCTGCCATACCCTCAATAACCCTTTACATTGATACTAGAGCAAGAATTATGGCATGGAGCTCCTTTAGTCCTTGGTTTGATTCCTCTGGTTGGTCTCCATTTAACTACTCACAAGTCATCTAAGCAAACAGTGCTTCTTGGCTTCCACTGAGAATGGGTCTCAACCCATTTTCCATGGTCTGGTGGAGGAATGTCTCATGAGGATGCACACTGTGATGTAGGAACTCTACAAGCTAAGAGCACTCAGCCCATGTATTTCACAATGATAAGTGCTACAGTCATGACTTTTGGGAAGACTCCCAAAGCTTGCTGTATCTTGTTGGGAAGCTGGCTGTTTTTGCTGAGACAGACTGCCCTGTCCATGAATAGGACTGTCTACTAGCTTGTAACATTTTGAAAGTGTGCACTTTAAACCTAGCAGCTGTATCCAGAATGTCTTGTGCCTTTACCCCTCTTAGAAAAGCCATGGTAACTGCTATGGCTATGGCTGCACAGGAGCTAACCGGAAATTGCAATGGCTTTCCATGGGCAAAGTAGCAATCTGGACGCAAACCCTTCCTCTAGCAATGATTTAGCCATTTACAAATGGTCAGTTTTGAAAATGGTTGCCTTCCTTGTTCAGAATGATGATCATTTTCTCCTGAGGTGAGTCTAGAAGTACCTCAAGATTACTGTCATTTGTGGGTCCAAAGGGGATCTGGGAATATTCGGACAAAATCCCAGGTCCTGACAACAATTCAGGGTTAGAGTTAACACCCTCTGCAACTCTTGATGCTGAAGCCTGGTTAAGACAGTCAGCTGGATAAGGGTATATATATGGATGCCCTTGATTCCGCAGTGGGTTGTTACTGGCGCTACTCATTTTGTGAAGATCCTGGGTGCAGTAGCTAACTCAAACATAAGGAGGGTAAAATGGTAATAAAATTCCCCCACCATGAATCTTAGAATGTCCCTGTGGTCACTGTGCATGGAAATTTATCAGGTGGCATCCTTTTAGACCCAGAATTACCATCTAGGCATGAGAAAATCAGGAGGGGTAAGAGGTTACACATGCAATTAGCATCACAAATATTTGAAAACTAAGAATTTGTTTTGTCCTGACAGGTCAAAAATATGCCTCCAAGGCCCTTTTTTTCTAAAGACTAGAAAACGCCTTCAATAAAACCCTGATCCCTCGTTTCCTCATTGGATTTTCTCTGTCACTGCTTTCACAAGCACTCCCTTCCATTAATAATAGTACAGATGTCCTTGGTCTTTTTGGTACAAATAATATTCCTTCTATTAAAAAAAAAAAAAAAAAAACAGCTAGAGCTACACGTTGTCCAATCTTTAGGTATATCTATCTGGGACAAGGGAAATTTAAGGGCTGGGGTGGGTTTTGGGGGTGAGGGGGAAGTTCAACACAGGCATTTATGCTCCTTGTCAACTCCCAGCTCTGAGTTTATCAATATGAAGGTCACAGTTGTTTAAGTATAAACCCTCCTCCTAAAGTGGAAATTCTAGTCAGGAACCTCCTTTCACTCCCTATCAATATCCACGGACATCACAGCAGGATTTTCCACTGGAGTTTAATACAAATATTTAAAGATCCCTGACTCTCTGAAAATGGTCAGATTTCCTTGAGTGCAGTGGGCTGGAAGTGGGAGTTGTACAGATACTGTATTACAAGCATCCATAAATGCTTCAAAGAGTGGAGGAACTGCAAGTGACTAAGGTCTCAGGTCAAAAGTTTTTTCTGAGCTGCTGACACCTCCTTAACCTCTCATATGAAGTGGCTCCACATGAAAGAAAGCCCATAGTTGTGGATGTCCCCTTTTTTCTGGTACAATGGCACTACTATGCTTATTCTACACTCATCTGGTGTACGCCTTTCTCTACATACTGTTATGAGCACCCTCAGGGACCATTTCTCCCCTATCTCACCCAACATCTTGATCATTACTACTGTGACCTCATCTGAACCTGTTGCTTTCCCTGACTTCATTTTCCATAGAGCTCTTCTTACTTCTTCTAGGGTCGGTTCCTCCTCTTCTTTCATCATAGGGTGTGTGTGGGGCAGTACAGTTTCAGTGAAGTTTTCTTCATTCAGAACTTCCTGGAAAATAATTCCTTCCATCTGCCTTTGATGTCCTGTGGAGTCATCAGCAAGTTTTTGCAGGCATCCCTTATGAAGGATATCTAACTATATTCTTTATCTTCCTGTCTTTGCCTTGCAACCTGATAGAATTTTCTTTGTGCTATCTACCAAGTCACTTTCCAGAAGCTGGTAGAGTGCTCTGATGCCCTGTTCTTTGCTATTGAAATTCCTGTCTTAGCCAATCAGTAGTCCATCTTAGCCCGGTCTGTCTTTTCTATCTCCCACTGTTTCTTGCATTCCTTCTTTCTTTTGACGAGACTCTGAACTTTTGCATTCCAGCAACAGCTTTCCTTATGTGCTTTATTTCCATACCTGGCTTGAACGTATATCTGAGCTGTAGTCCTCACATCTGAGTTGCAGCCATTCTTCAACTCTACTCATATTTTCTTCTTCCCAAGGTGCTAGAACCCTAATTCTTTGAATTCCCGTGCCATGATCTTCCCTTACTAAGAGGAAGTCTACCTGACTTGCATGTTGGCCACTTGTGTATGTGATCTTATGACCGTTTCACTTGCTGAACCATGTGTTTGTCACCAGCCAGCCATTTGCCAGACATAAGCCTAGAATGGCCTCTCCTTCTTTATTCATTTTGATCCACCCAGGTAGTTCACATATCTTGTTCTGTCGGTCTCAATATTTGCGTTTGGGATGTCCATCAACACCAATTCCTTTTGCCCTGCTTTACCTAGTAGGTCCTGCAACAGCTGTTTGAATGCACTCTTCTTCACTACTACAACTTTGCTGAAGGGCACAGGCTGATATTATGAACAGTGCTCTAGCCTTAAGTCCACCAGGTCTGGCAAACTGGCTTCTTTCCTGCCACATGGCAATTACCCCTCAGAGAACAAAAGAGCTGATAATGCCCTCCAGCCAGGGGAAAAAAACTGGACTACAGAGCCAATTCCAAGGATGAAGAGTGCCTACCTCCTGCCCAGAGACACACACAGGCCAATAAGGTGAAAGAAGGGGAGCCACCAGGCAAGACCCAGGGATATATTAAACAAAAAAAATGTTTTACATATTCCCAAGTAATGTCCTGGGTTTCCTCCCGCATAAAAAATAAACTGCATAGGACAGTCCTGGTGGGGGGTGATCTGATCATGCAAGCACACCTGGTGGCGGCTTTTTCAAGAGATACCAAGTATAAATGGAAAAAAAATCCCCCAGAACAATGTCAAGCACAAACAAATACAATTCATCTTAAAAAGTAAATAAATTCCTAACTGGAAGAGAAGGGTTCTCGCTCTCGAAAATTGCCAAAAAAGAAGCAACAACTCTTGTAAGGAGCAAGAATCCAATCACTTGTAGAACTGAAGATGGTGCAGAATTTTACCCCCTTTGCAACCGGTTCTAATGCTGATGTCTTTCATATGAGATAGAAATCAGCACATATCTGCAGAGCCCAAACAGCAAAACGATGTAGGGGAAAAGATCAACTGGTATGTAAAACACAGCAATGTAGAAAAGTCAAAACCACACCAGTTGTTCACTGTAGAGGTGGTTCCAAAACTTTAATAAAATAGTAAAAATAAAGTGCTTTCGCATGTAGCTTCTTCAGACCTATTATCAAAGTAAAAACTCTAACCAGCTTTAAAACACCTTGTAACAGTTTCATCCAATCAACTGAAAAAGCATTAAAAGTTGCTAAGCAACATGACTGCATTCTTCTTCTTCTTTCGGCTTTTCCCAGTTAGGGGTCGCCACAGCGGATCACATTGTCCGCTCATGATTGGCAGTGGAGTTTTACGGTGTCGAGTTGCCAGCCCGGCGCCCAACCTTCCACAGAAGGCTCACACACATGCACACACTCACACTTACGGCCAATTTAGAGTGTCCAATCCACCTGCAGCATGTCTTTGGGATGTGGGAGGAAACCCATGCGACCACAGGGAGGACATGGAGACTCTGCACAGAAGGCACGCCAGCCGAGGATCGAACCGGAGAACCTCTTGCTGTGAGGCGGCAATGCTAACCACTGCACCACCGTGGCCGCACATGACTGCATTGAATATGCCAATTAAATAAACCAATTAAGTCTGCTTACATTCATATTTCTAAAACCAACTAAATGTTATAATGACTATAAAAATGCATATGCAATTAAATTAAATACTCATATCACTATTACCTAATAATTCATAAAAACATTTAATCTATTTCATAAACTCAATCAATAAGAACATTTACATATTAAAATTAACAAGACATATCATGCCGAGATTAAATGGATTTTTAGACTAGGGGCACATTATTCCCCTGGCCTTAATGAACATGTTTCGATACAACCCGCACTGAGAGCAAGACCCCTAAAAAAGAGGCTGACAAAGAGGAGATAGGGTAGATGGAATGTTTTTAAATCAACATGCACTAGTTGAGCAGTTATGCAATTTTAATATGTACATAGTACACTGTAGTCTGCATGAAAATATTTACTTCTGAGGTTATGCAACTCAGTAGAATAGAAACTGTCCAAGGCACACCTCGTCTTTAACATCACAACTTATTGCACTGACAGTAACTGTGGCTCAAAGGTCTGGCAGTTTAAGTATGAGAGGTTAAGGGACTATTTCCTGAAGTCATAGGTTGAATCCCTCAGCCTCCATTTGCCTGTTGTGTGACTCTACATACGTAATCTAACCAAACTATGCTTTAGAGCATAACTCAAACTATAGGCATTAAAACCACAACAATGGGTCTGAAAGAGAAGCACCTTCTTATTTTTCACAACAGATCTTTAAATACCAGATACTATATAGTTAGTGATAGAGAACCTTGGTATGTCACAGTTTATTTAATAAGGTAAGTGCCCAAAAGCATGACTGACTTTAAGAAGAAAAATCAGTAATATAAGGAGGTGCAAGGCTAAAAGGGCCAAAACTATAGTGCTACATCTAAATCATTGCAGTCGACAGGTAAACATTAGGACACTTGGGAATTTGGGCTAGGCTCTTCAAATACCTCCTAGACTGCATGCCTAGTAACTCCCATGTCACAAATAACGCAGGCCACTTTCAGAATTCAGAAAAAGCCAACACTCTGTCTTCACTAAAATTTAAAAAAATGTGGAGAAGACATACAATTAAAACAAAAAAGGAAGCAGAATAAAATGTTTGCACATTCTCTGTGAGCATGATATTTATTCCATATTCATCTGCAATCATTACTCAAGTAGTTGGCACATGAAAACTGCAAATCAAAGGACTTTAACTGCAAAATTAAGTGAATGCAGCTAAAGCAAATTACCAACAAAAATTAACATCAGCATGGAACAACAGTGTGTGTTGCATGCAACTCTTAAAGGAATTTAGATATATAGTCTGTAATACAATACTCTGCAGATGTGTACTGACAGCATACGCTTGTGAATTTTCTAATTTATTTATTAATAGAGTGGTTGGCTAAACTTTCTAAAATCAGAAAACAATTTCTTTTCCCATCCTCCTTTAGAAATTCAGCTGGGGTGGGCTACTGATCACACTTCAAAAGAAAAGACTGAATCACCAATTCTTAAGTGATCATACACTAGCTGGTTTAGCCCCTCAGCTTGTAATTAACCAGAGAGTACAGCTGGGAGCAAATTAATACAGGTAAACAAGGGATTGTGGTATGAGATGCACCATTATAAGGACTGCCAAAGGAAATGCAGACTATTGTTATAGCTATGACAACCTCAGCAGGTTACAGCCTTCTCTAGTTTTCAGTTTCATGCTGTGTGTAAATGAAAAGTCAAATGTTGGGAAAACAGCGATAACGTGTGTGGCATAGAAACCTCCGTATAGAAAGAAAAGCTGTTTTACAGGCCTGGTTGACTAGTGTAATTAAACACTGAAGAAAGTGGTTCTCATGGCAAATACATCCCTTGTTCATGCTGAGATCTGCATTATGACACAGAACAATCATTTCAGTTGAAGTGACAATGGGGAAAAAAGCTTTTTTTATTTTACTCTCACGGTCTTCCCCGCTTCCTGGGTCGTCTCTTTTAACAATCATTTAATAAGTAAGCATGCAGACGTCAAAAATCCTGCCCCCCCCCCCCAACTTCCTTCTCAATACTTCAAAACAAATGGTACCATTTGACAGGAGACAATAACAATACAATACTGGATGCATCATGCTGCGGCTTGACATCACAGCTAAAAGTCAGAGAGGGAGGTGTGGCAGCACATTCATCAAAATGCAGTACTTCAACAGAGCAGGCTTATTTCCAGGAAAGAAAGACAGTTTTAATCAAAATCGTAAAATGTATACTTTCTATTACCACCAGGACAAACAGGAACCAAGCCACAAACTGATGAATGGCAAAATATTCTTTATTAGCGACCACATATAAACATTCCATACTGTTCTGAAGAAGTTACAAACAGACAAAATCGTCTTTCACAGTACTGAATGTTTATGCATGTTTGCTAATAAAGAATATTTTGCCGTTCATCAGTTCATGGCTTGCTTCCTGTTTTTCCTGGTGATACTGGAACATATGTTTTAAGTTTTTGTCAGTTTCCATTGGCTTACGTTTACTACAATACCAGTTCTAAACCACCTACAGTTTAGCCATTTATAAGTGAGTTTTTGCAAATATTTACTGGATAAAGGTTCACTTATGAACCCTCTTTTACTACACTTGACTGGTCCATACCAGAGGGTGAAAATCACTTTGTTAAAAGTCAACACTGAATAAAACTCATTAAGCTTGGAGGGGGCGGGTACTTTGCTCCTGATACCACCCAGTTAACTTTATGTAACTCCTCCCAGGTTGGAACAACTCATAGTCGGGCACATAAATCCAAAGGACTACGAGTACCTCACTCAACACTGTCTCCATTTTCCCTTCCATAACTGCATACAAAACTCAGCAACAGCAAAATGTGTTTCAGCCATTTCATCTTTTGCAAGCTTTAAAAAAAAAAAAAAAAAGTCATACGAGGCTTCAGTTTCAGGTTAAACAACTTAATATATTTCTACTTGTGAAACGATGACTTATGATACAATCTAGACACAGAGCCTTATTCTTACAATGTAATATAAAGGAAGGAATGATGAAACAAAGTCTGTGGGTTGATGTATTACCTTTTCCTCCCTTTTGTAATTATTCAAAAACATGAATCAAGAAAGTTAGTGCTAATGCTAGTGAGAGGCTAGCACTGGCCTTTACAAATAAATAAAAAAGGCCTGCACCAACAAAGCTTCACTGGTGAATAGTAACTCAGTGATGTAAATACTATTACAGTGACCCTCCACTAAGTAGGACCATTACATACTGAACTGTGGTTTAGTTACTATGCATAGCCAACACGAGATATGATTTAGTGACAAGCGAAGTTTGAGAGTATTCAACATAATTTGAACATCTATGATTGATGAATACTTTTTAGCTAAATGACACACTCCCTTGTGCATCACTGATGTCAGTAGTACTGCCTTAAAGAAAATTAAATGAAAATACAAACTGACTTTATACAAATTATCACCGAACAAAGTTGTGAAACTGACCAATCTTAAACAAATTACTCAAGCCTTTTTGAGAGAGGGGGTCAAGCTTCCCCATTTACTGTGTGGTGTGCATTGTTCCCACTCCCCCAAACTTTAATATTCTACATTTGACATTGCATAGACTTGGACAAAAATACAGTCGTCCAAGTACACTCAACATAAGCACAGATGTCTGAGTAGGGTCACTGCTGCAGTATTATTTCTTATCCATGACAATCAGAGGGATGCAGAAGGCCAACTTCTAGCCTTAACTTTCTGGGGCTGGACTCCTCCGCCCGAAGTGATTCATAGGTAGGTAACTAGGCTATTGGCCCTAGGGCCTATATAAGCCTAGCCAAACGGTACCCTGGCTTTTGCCACCCAAGAAAATCATTTTCCTGTGCCCTGTCAAGTAGAGCCACAGAAGTGATCCCCGGGGTGAATTTCCTATCTCCCATCCAATCATCAAGATTTTTCTTGAAGAGTGCTAATGAGGAGCTTTGTTTGATATAGATAGGTAGGTTGTTCCAGAGTATGGGAAGTCTCTGAGATAGGAAACTATCCCTCCAGCATGTTCTGTTTATTGTGGTGACAAGGTTTAGGTCACTAGAGCGTGTAGCTCGGAGGGATTGGGATTTCTTTACGTGGAGCATGTCCAACAGCTCTGGGTTTGACATAGCTTTGTATGTTAGGCAGAGATCGCCTCTGAGTAGGCGATATGCGACAGAGTAAAGCTGGAGTTTTTTGAGACTGTCTGCATAGGGCATCTGTTTGAGGCCGGTAATCCTCTTTGTGAGGTATTTCTGTGGCCTTTCCAGTTGTTGTAGATGTCTTGTGAGGTACATACCAAAAGGGGCGTTGTACTCTATAATGGGTCTAATGAGTAGAGGGGAACAATGACCTCTTTTTTCCTGGATGAGAAACCTTTTGTGATGAGGTGTGCCACGTAGAAGGATTTCCTGACTACTGTGGCGGTGTGATTATCAAAGGAGAGACTACTGTCCACCTGTGTCCCAAGAGAGTTAGTTGCACTTGGATAATCTCAGATGGAATATGGACATGCTTACAAGGTCTCTTATCACACTTTCGGTGTTAAATAGACTACCGCCTATGTGGTAGCTCATAGGTACAGAGTTTTTACCAAAAGGGATGACAATGCACTTTTTGGCATTGAGCTTGAGGCCATGGCTTTGACACCAGGCATCTGTCTCAGTGAGGCCCTTTTGTAGGATGTCCACATCGTTAGGAGATTTGATTATGGCTCCTAGTTTGCAGTCATCTGCAAACTTTGCCAGCCAAAGACCTTCTGTATTAGCCTGTACTTCAGAGAAGTAGATACCAAATAGGAGAGGACCTAGGACTGAACCCTGTGGTACTCCACTTGTCACTGGTCTGAAGCTGGATTTAAAGTCTGCTACTTTCACAGTGTGGGTTCGGTCAGTGAGCCAGTTGGCAACCCATCTTGTGACATAGGGATTTATACCTAGTTTAGTGAGTTTGTCTATAATTCCAGAGTGGGGGATGGTGTCGAAAGCCTTGGCGAGATCTAGATAGGCTGTGTGTACTACCTTACCCTCATCTACAGCTTTGGTGACCGCTTCAAAGAAGTCTATCAGGTTTAGGAGACATGGTCTGCCTTTTACAAACCCGAACTGGGTAGGGTCCAGAGTTTGGAGATTACCAATGTCATTGTTTATAAGTTCCATGATGATGATGCACGCCACAGTCTTGCAGACCAGGCTAGTCAGGCTAATGGGGCGGTAGTTCCCAGGCCCGTGGTGGCTCCCCCTTTGTGGAGTGGGATAACTGTTGCTTTGCGCTATTCAGTGGGCACAAAGCCTGAGGGGAGGCTATGACTGAACATGGTACTTAGGTGGGGTGCCAGTTCGTTGTGTAGTTCATGTAGAACGCAGCCTGGGATGTTGTCAGGTCCCATGGATGCTGTGTTCTTGGCTTTGGAAAGTGTTTTTTTTACCTGTGCAGCCGTGATTACAGGTACTTTGCATTCTTCCAGTATAGAGATGGGCCTTTTAGGGGATGAGAGAGGGGTAAAATTAGCACTGAACCTATCTGCCAGGATGTTGGCAATATCAGTTGGTTCTGTATATTTAGTGCCATTGTGCTGTAACTCAGAGCAGATCTGAGTGTTGCCATTGAGATTCTTGGCATAGCTATAGAATGCTTTGTGGTTGTCTTTAGAATCAGTGGCAATTTTGTTTTCGTAACTAGCTTTGGAGGATTTTATGAGGGATCTCAGCTTCTTACTGAGGCTGACCACGGAATTCCTCCAATCGTGGGATTTTACTCTTTTTTGCAACAGTTTCTTTCTTCTGTTGTAGAGTTTGTTTATAGCAGGGGACCACCACATTGGCTTCCTTTTTTTGGAGGATAGCATCTTGGTTCTGTTAGGGATTGCACGATCCATGCACTCATGAAAGTGCTTATAAAATGCAATTGTACAGGATTCAGCAGTCGTATCTCTATTGTCCATCAGCATGGGTGTCGTGAAGTTTGGAACTTCTGTCTTAAGAAGTGTGAAGTTGGCTTTGGAGAAATTTTTTACGGTGGTTTCCCTAATGGGGGGTGGGGCTGGGATGTGGATGTCTAGGGTGATTTGCTTGTGGTCAGATCTGACCAATGAGGAATTGACCTCTGGTGTGGAACACCAGTTGCCCATGTTGGTACTGACCAGGTCTAGGATACTGCTGCCCCTGGTGGGGGTGTGGATAAGTTGATCCAAGGCATTGGAATTTATGAATTTTAGAAACGTTGAGCACAAGAGTTGGTACATGAGTAGTTTTCCCAGTTAATAGTGGGGTAGTTGAAATCGCCCATTATTAAGGTGTTAAGTTGTACCCTAATATTTTCCAGTGTATCAAGAAATGAGGTGTAGGAATCCTGGGGCATGGTGGGGGATCTGTAGCAAGCTACAATTTGCATTGCGGTCTTGCCCAGAGTTAGTTGCACTTGGATAATCTCAGATGCATTATGCTGAGCAACTAGCCTGGAGGTGTGGATATCCTTAACGAATATGGACATGCTTACAGCAGAGAGCAATTCATGCAGTCAGCTGAATGGCTACCTCCAAGTGTGCCTTATAACAGGGTCAAAAACACTAAAGGCCCTGTCATCAGTCTGTGAAGTCCCAGGAGACTTGCACAGCAGCTTTTTTCTGCTTGCAGTGTTTGCGGGGCAGGGTGCTTTATGAATTACTGGGGGGGGGGGGGTCTCAGGCTGAGGTCCCCATTGGAGATATGGTAATGACAGACTTGTGATCAATTCCTTGCCTCCTCCTACTGACAGTATAAGGCTTTATGAAAAGAAAGGAGACGCCGATTGGAATCCCACATTTTAGCAGTGATCCAACTCTAACATTTACAGTTATGATAAAACTAGTAATATTCTGTTTATTGCAGCTGTCACTGCTGCAGTATTATTTAGTAACCATGGGACAAGTACATTTAGTGACTGTTTCCATGGGGCAAAGATCATGGAAAGTCCAAGCAGGACAGTGTTGATGGCGCCAGACATGCTCCTTGACTCTAAGACTAGTTTTTAGTGCTTGAAGAAGATATGTATCAGTGTTTGTGTGGCTGCATAACAACTTACAAATTTCAAAAGATGGCTGCTGTGGTTTGTGTCTGCCCTGGTAAAAAAGTCTCAGACTGGCTCCACCTCAGGTGTTCCCAATCGGATTCATAGCAAAAGGTGATGCAGACTGTTAGCCATTCTCATGGTGGCTGTCTGGACACAAACCAGTCCTTCCTTCCTGACTGACATGAATGAGATGAATACCTTCTCACTCAGCTTGAAATCTTTGGTTCTGTGGCATGAAAGAGGAGTTAGTACAATAGCTCAGCATCCCACTCTAGGGAGCACAATACATGCTATTTTGCTCATCAGTGCTTGAAGCTCTGGTACTCTAATTGCTGAGGCAAATGCCAACAAAATATTTTCCAGAATAACAACTTAGCCGCTCTGAGTAGCAGGGCTCACAGAAAAGATAGTGTTGGTTTCAATGGGATAAAATTAAGGTAGTAAGTGGGAGGGGATGCTTTCCTAGGTGACTAAAAATACAGAACCCATTTCTGGAGTCGGGGTGGTGTGGAGTTAATCAGTAATGACCTTCCCTGAATCTGTCAGAGATGGTCTGGATACGACAGTCTGCTAGGTATTTAAGGCTCTCTGGTTCTGCGGCTCTAGCTTGGTAGACACCCACAAGCTCATACCACAATGAAAGCCGCTTTCATTTACCTACATCGCATTCCCTGGTACTGTACTTTCTTTACTCTTACAAAACGTGAATCATTTTTAAAACTGTACCATAACGGGATTAGCCTAAGATTATTCTCGTTTATAAGCTTAAATTCTTTAAGTTGCGACGTACACAAGACCCTTTCTCCTGGGTTGAAGGGCCCAGGTTTAAGTAAGCAGAATAAATCTCACTCTAGCCATCTGGACTAGCAGGGAGTATAACTACATGGGCCATAGGGGGCTGCAATGATGAGATGTACCCCATAATCTGACACCCCCTTACCCATATTTACTCTTGTGTGCTAACCTTACCCCTACATATTACCTTACTGAAGAAAAAAAAACTTTTCTCCAACAGTGGCACTGTTCAGACAAAGTGCATCTGTGTGTGTGTGTTTGTGTGTGTGTGTGTGTGTGTGTGTGTGTGTCTTTCGGCTTTTCCCGGTTAGGGGTCGCCACAGCAGAACTCTGGTCCGCTAATGATTGGCAGTTGATTTTTACGTGCTGAGTTGCCAGCCCTAAAGTGCATCTGTGGGTACTGCTCAGTTTTAACTGACTGCAAATGGAAACTATTTGTTTTCAGTTTTCAATCAGAATGTTGAACCTGTGATAGCTTGATGTACTTTCTATGCTTTTGCATACTGATGAAACATCCTAGAATCATACATACAGCATGCATACAAAGCCTCCCACATGGGAGTTTTGGCTTTCAGGGACAAAGCTCCTTGACTCACCCAGGGCATACAACCCAGTGATCATTATTTATTTATTTTATATTTATTTACTGGGAAAGTCCGACTGGACACAGGTCCTTTTTCAGCAGAGGCCCGGGGAGAAAAGCTCCAAATACAGTAAATAACTTTTACATCAGACAGTTTTGTTTACATAATACACTTTGAAATACATAGTAACAGTATACAGTAGTATAGTAGTTTTTAACAGTGAAAAAATAGCTACATTTGCATATAGTATTTAATTTCTGACTTAGAGAAGTTTTTATATGTTCTAAAATTATGAATAATTACATATTTAGTGCGCTATGCATTTTTACAGGATCTCAAAGCTAAGGATGAAATACAAGTAAATGAAAGTAGATGAGAGAAAGGAAAGGGAATATTGGTGGGGAAATAATTTGCTGAAAGAGAAGGAGTCAGTAGAGAGCAGTAGGTAGTACAAAGATTAATCAGGGTTTTCACAATTACAGAGCCTGGTTGCAGAAGGTGGATTTTAGGCTATAGATGTAATAAACATTAGCACAGGAAGGTGGGATGCAGGGGTAATTAAAGTAGGATAGAGAAGGGAAGAGGAACATTAAGTAGGGGTAGCAAAGTGCTGGAAGAGAGGGAAGTGTTAATAGGGCAGAAGAAAGTATAAGACATTAATCAAGGTCGTCACAGTTATAGAGCTAAGATTGCTGCAGGTGGTATCTTAAAGCTTTTTTGAAGGAGGCAAAGGAATTTGTGGCTGACATGTTGGGGGGAAGGTTGTTCCACGGTTTGGCAACAGTGTCGCTTTAGAGGGAAATACCTGCGGAATTATTGGCTTTGGTCACATCTAGTAGGAGTTTTTGATTGGATCACAGGACTCCAGTTTTGGTGCTTGGGAGAATTAGTTTTTGTAGAGCAGGAGTTTTTTCAGGGTAGTGAAGTAGTCTGTGGGTTAGTACAAGCTGATTATAAAGAATAAGAATGGGAAGTTACAGCCAATTAAGAGTTTTAAGGGGAGTGCAGTGGTGCGTTCTGTGAGGTGCACTGATCGCAAATTTGGCAATTTTATTATAACACTCTTGCAGCTTGGAAAGGTCAGCTTTTCTGAGAATGGTGAAAACAGGTGAGGAGTACAAAAGAGTGGAGATGAGATGGGTACATGCAATAGTGGCTCTGGTGGAGTCTGTTAGGAAAGTACAGCTGTGTACACTTACCATAAATGTAGATGTCGTGTATTCACTGTTGCAGTCTTCACTTGTGGGGTATCCCTGCTGGGTAGCCCTTGGCTGGCCTGAATACCAGAGTAAAGGATTTCCCTCCTGCATCAGCTGCTCAGAGACAGTGGCTGACGTTAGGTTGTCAGGGCTATAAAGGGTGACAGCCGACGCCATTACATCAGTTTTTCTTTCCCCCCCAATAGTCAAGAGCCCCAAAGAGGATATAGAAAAGCGGGGGGAAGGTGGGAGGGAAACAGGGCTACAACAGTGAATACACTCAAACATCTACATTTATGGTAAGTGTACACAACTGTACTATGTTCTTCGTGTTTCACTGTTGCAGTCATCACTTGTGGGAAGATTCCCAAAGCTGAGTAAGTAGGTGGAGGCATGCTATTTAGGTTATGGGGATGCTAGCATGCCCTGCAGGATTGCAGATGCAAATCCTACCCTGGATTTGGAGAATGAAGCCAGCTGGTAGTGCTTAGTGAAAGTGTGGATAGATGTCCATTGTAGCACCCTCCAGGACATCCTTGGTAGGAGCTCCTCTCAGGAAGGCTGTGGAAGTAGAGGTTGCTCTAGTGGAGTGAGACCTGATGGATTTAGGAGGATTCTTTCCATGGAAGGTATAGCAGAAATGTATGCAATGAGAGATCCATTTGGAAATGGTCTGCTTAGTAATGGGTTTCCCTTCGGCACCAGTGGCGAATGAAACCAGGAGCTGGTCAGTTTTTTTGACCGATTTTGTCCTGTCAAGGTAAAATCTCAGTTATATGTGTACGACTGTACGTCCAGGGTATGTAGAATTCTTTCTTCTTTATTGGTAGGCTTTGGGAAGAAAGTAGGTTGGTAAATGGTCTTGGTTGAGGGTTACCTCAGAGAAAGCACCTTAGGCATAAAAGTGGGATTGGTTCTCATAGACACTCTGTCTGCATGGAAAATGATGAAGGGCTCAGTGGCCATTAGGGCCTGGAGCTCAGATGCCCGCCTGGCAGAAGTAATGGCTAGCAATAGAGCAGTTTTCTGAGAGAGGTACTTGAGATCTGCTGAGGATGTTGGTTCAAAAGGGGGTAGAGTCAACTTTTGCAAAACAAAGTTAAGATCCCAAGCTGGTGCAGGTGGCCTTCTAGGTGGTCTGCTACACCTCTGAGGAACTGTCTTAAGAGGTGCTGAGAGAACAAGGGCTGCTCCGCCTGGACATAGGCTGAGATAGCTGAAGCAAGAGTCTTGACAGACGAGTAGGACAACCCCTTTTCTAGAAGCTCTGCCAGGTAGTCCAGAACCAGTGTTAAAGTGGTACTGGAGCTGTCTGCGCCTCTGCTGCTGCACAAGCAGGTGAACCTTTTCCATTTAGCTGAATAAAATTTTCTGCTGCTGGGTCTATGGGCCTCCTTAATAATGTCTAACACTTGCTTGCTGAGGGCTGCAGTGTTATCTGCCTTTGAGGAATCAACCATGCGGTTAACTTGAGAGTGGCCAGGCCTGGGTGCAGTAGCTTCTCTTTCTGTTGTGTTAGAAAGTCTGTGGAGGGGGGTAGGAGGATGTGAGGGTACCTCAGACTTAGCAGCATGGGGTACCAGTGCTGCTTTGGCCAGTCTGGGGCAATAAAGATGGCCCTTGGCCCTTCCTCTCCAATCTTGAGCAGCACCCTGGGTATCAGAGGCAGTGGTGGGAAGGTGTAAACAAACATGCTGCCTCAGTGAAACGAGAGGGCATCCACTCTCCAAGCTTCTGGGTGAAACCCTAGAGCAAAATTTTGTTAGCTGGCGGTTCTGGTGGCTTGCAAAAAGGTCTATGTCTGGTTTCCCCCAGATTTGACTGATCTGAAGGAAGGTCTTCTTGTACAACTGCCACTCATGTGGATGCAGGAGTTGTCTGCTTAATTGTTCTGTTTCCTGGCAGGTATTGTGCTATCAGGTGCAGTCCCAGGTTTGAGGCTGACTGCCAGATTTTCATAGCTAAGCGACACAGGGGGTAAAAGAATGGATGCCCCCTTGCTTGTTGATGTACCACATAACAGTTGTGTTGTCTGTCTTGATTAAGAACCCCTGGTGACAGAAGTTCTTGGAAGGTTAGAAGTGCCCTGTGCACTGCTAGCATTTCTTTCAGGTTGATAATGGAGACCCTGAACCTCCTGTTCCCAAAAGGCCTGAGTTCGCAGTGTTCCTTTGTGAGGTCCCCAGGTAACATCTGAGGCATCTGTGGATATGGTTTGGCCGTGTGGCTGAAGGACAAAGGGGAGACCCTTGTTTAGACTGCAAGCCTCAGCCCACCATAGGAACTCACTCCCCAGACAAGGAATCAGTGGGAGCTGGTGTTCCAGTGACTGGGAGTGCTGGCGCCAGAGATTTCTTAGGTACCACTGCAATTTTCTCATGTGTAGCCTGGCAAGTGGTACCAGCAGGATCCAGGAGCCATGTATCCCAGGGCTTGCAGGATTTTTCTGGCAGTGAGGTGGGTTGTGTGTGCCAGCTGGGTGAAGTAAGACTGCATAAAGGCCTGCTTCTCGGGGGGGGGGGGGGGCTATTTGTGCTTAAGTGTCTAGAAGGGTGCCCAGGAAGGTAATCCTTTGTGTGGGCTGCAGATGGGACTTTTCCCTGTTGATGGTGAATCCCAGAGAGGTTAGTAGGGTTTGCACAAAGGATAGGTCCTGCAGGAATTTTTCCTTGGTTTCTGCCTGTATGAGGCAGCTGTTGAGAAAGGGATAAATGTGTATGCCCTTCTATCTGCAAAATACAATGACTGGAGCCAAACACTTGGTAAAGACTCTGGGAGCAGTGAATAAGCCAAAGGGCAGAGCAGAGACCAGAAAGTGTTGGGACCCTGCTCTGAACCTTGGTTAACTCCTGCAGGGTTGCCTGATGGGTATATGCAGGTAGGCATCCTTCAGGGGTCTAACTTTAGGATCTCGAAAGTTTAATAGCTCGAATGCATACGGATCGAACCATATGCATCGAACTATTAAACAATCGAATTCCAAAAAAAATACACACAAAAAAAATTTCAACTAGTGTAGACAGGGGGGCAAGCCCCCCTGCACCTCCCACACCCCCCGCTACTTAAATATACCAACTCCGAAATCACACAACATTGACGTAAATGGAAATCTCCACCTACAGAGATTTCCATTTACATTTTCGATGTTTTGCGCTTTCGGTGTACTCGTGTCAAGAATATCATATTTGATATTCTCAGACTTCGAGCAAATAAAGTAGACTCATCCTTCAGATCTAGGGTCACTAGCAAGGCTTATGGCAGGAGCACAGGTAGTAGCTTTTGTAGAGCCAGCATCTTGAATTTTGGAACCAGGAGGGACAGATTCAGGTTGGAGAGCTCTAAGATAGGGCACCAGGTGCCCTCTTTTCTGGGAACCAGGAACAGTCTTGAATAAAATCCTTTTCCAGTCTGTTCCTTTGGTACAGGTTCTACAGCACGCTGGGCATGAAGCTTTCTGATCTGATGAATAACTTCAGTCCTTTGATTTGCAGGGATGTCTGGGCAACCTGACCTTTTTGGTTTCTCTTTGAAACAGAACCTGTACCCGCTGGTATTAATTTTCAGGACCCACAGATCTGAGGTGATGGCTTGCTAGTTTTCTAGGAAGAGGGAAAGTCTTCCTCCTAGCCTGTTGGGTGACCTGAAGGGCAGAGGGGTGGGGAGAGAGTCATTGAGAGTCCTTGGAGAAGGGAGTTGGCTTAGAACTCCCCTGCCTAGAAGCAGCAATGGACCACTGCCTGGGTCTTTGTTGGCTATGGGACTGATGCCTAGGTGTTCTGTCTCTGCATCCCTTTCTCTGGACTGGTTTTGTCAGACAGGGAAAGGATCAGTGTTTAGTGGGGAAGTTTCTGCTGAACCTGGGAGGCTGCACCTGTAAGAAGTCATTGACAGTGCATGGACTTGGCTTTCTCCTCCATTTTCTTAATGACCTCCTCCGCTTTAGGTCCAAACAACTGGTCTTTATCTAAGGGGCGTCCAGTAGTTTGGATTTTACCTGGTCAGGCAAAGGCTGCTCCCTTAACCAGGCATACCTTCTGATTACTAAGCCTGTGACTGCAGCCCTGGTAGAAGCTTCTAAGGCATCAAAACCACAATGCAAGGAGTGTTTAGCTACCTGAGAGCTAGACTGTATGAGGTCTGTTAATTCTCTGGCAGTTCTATTGTCGGGAATGGAAGATAACTTCTGTTTAATCAGTTCAAGGACATTTTGCTGGATTTTTTGCATATGGAATTGACAATTTAATGCTCTTACAGCTAAAGGGGCTGAAGTGTATCCCTTTTTCCCCCATTCTGTCTAAAACTCTGCTTTCTTTATCACCTGGAATGGGATTTCTAGATGAGCTTGCCCAAGCTCCCTTAGGGCCTTGAGTAATGACTTTAGGGTCTGCAGCAGGGTTCTTGAAAATATATTTGTGGGTGTCTTGCACCCTGTAATATCTGTCTGGTTTTCTGGGTGCTGGGGGGGTCTGGTGAAAGGACAGATTCTAGAAAAACATCCTCCACTACATACAGGATAGGCGGAATGGCCAGAGATTTATACTGGGGCAGGTCAAGCAAAGTACAGTTGTGTACCTACCATAAATGTAGATGCTCAAGTGTATTCACTGTTGCAGTCATTACTGTTGGGTTATCCTGCTGGCAGGCTACCCGTAGTCGACCCGATTCCAAAGTCTAGGTCCGGCGTCGGTTGCTGTCACCTCTTCCCTGACGTCAGTGCGCCAGGGGTAAAAAAAAAGCAGCCGACGCCATTTTCTTCAGTTTTTCTTGCCCCAGATGTCAGCTGCCCCTAAATTGGAAGGCTGAAAGAATATGCCAATAAAAATACATGCACAGAAATAACATGTCCTTCATCTACAAGCAAATACACCAAAAAGGTTGTATAGGATAAAGAAGTGTAGATAAGGCCCAGCAAAGAAAATGGGGGTGGTGGGTGGGTAACCTGGACTGCAACAGTGAATACACTCAAACATATACATTTATGGTAGGTACACAACTGTACTATGTTCATCATGTTTCACTGTTGCAGTCATTACTGTTGGGTTGAATCCCAAAGCTGAGGTAGGGTGGCTGGTCTAAACAGGATTTGGAGAGGCTATGAGACCCTGCAGAACTGCAGTGGCAAAGCCTGCCCTGGACTTACAATAGAGAGGTAAATGGTAGTGCTTTGTGAAAGTGTGCACTGAACTCCAAGTTGCAGCCTCTAAGATATCTTTGGTTGGTACTCCTCTGAAAAAGGCTGCTGAAGTGGCTGCTGCTCTGGTGGAATGAGGCCTAATGTCCTTAGGCACTGATTTACCATGTTGTAAATAGCAGAAACGGATGCAATGGCCTATCCATTTAGAAATAGTCTGTTTTGAGATAGCCTTTCCCTGTGAACTTGCAGCATATGACACCAAAAGTTGCTGAGTTTTTCTGAAAACTTTAGTTCTGTCCAAGTAGAATCTCAGCTGCCTGTGTATTGTCCAAAGAATGCAGAATTTTCTCACCCTTGTTCTGTGGATTAGGATAAAAAGTTGGCAAGTGAATGGTTTGGTTAAGGGCCACACTGGACACCACCTTAGGCAAAAATGTAGGGTTTGTCCTCAGGGAAACCCTGTCTGGATGGAAAATGATGAAAGGTTCCACAGCCATGAGTGCTTGTAGCTCTAAGACTCGTCTAGCAGAGGTTATTGCCAGGAGCAGAGCTGTTTTCCAGGATAAGAATTTTATATCTGCTGTTGATGCTGGCTCGAACGGAGGCAGTGTGAGTTTTTCCAAAACATAACTGAGGTCCCAGGCCGGAATTGGTGCTCTCCTAGGAGGCCTAATGTTTTTGGCTCCTCTGAGGTACTGCTTTAGTAAATGATGAGAAAAGATATGTGGTTCCATATTGTAATGAGCTGAAATGGCAGAGGCATGAATCTTAATAGATGAAAAGTAGAGGCCTTTGTTTAGCATCTCAGTTAGGTATTGTAAAATCTGAGGGATATTTGGCACACTCATGTCTATGCCTTGTTCCTGGTTCCAAGCAGAGAATCTTTTCCATTTTTCTGCATAAGATTTTCTAGTACTGGGTCTTCTGGCCTTCAAGATAACGTCCATAACAGCTTTTGTAAGTGGAGTGTTCTGAATGGTTACTTTATCCGCCATGCTGCCAGATTTAAGATCCTGAATTGGCTGTGCAGGTTCTGACTGTTTTGTTGGGTCAGCAATTGAGAGATTTGAGGCAATATCCATGCAGGACCTTGAGACAAGCTCTTCAGGATTGGGTATCAGTGCTGGAGTGGCCAGTCTGGTGCAATCAGTATCATGTTTGGCTTCTCTTGTCTGACCTTTAGGAGTACCCTGGGAAGAAGAGGCAAAGGGGGGAAAGCATATACTGTCAGATTTTTCCAGCTGAAGGATAGGGCGTCCACTTTCCATGCTTGTTTTGTGATATATCCTTGTGCAAAATCTTTGCAACTGGCAGTTGTGAGGGGAGGCAAATAGATCTATGTCTGGGCGTCCCCATTTCCTTGTTATCATGTTGAAGACTTGTGGATCCAGCTTCCATTCGTGGGGATCCATGAGGTTTCTGCTTAGTTCATCTGCCAGAGTATTTGTTTTTCCTGGCAGGAATTGTGCTTGCAGGTGAACTTGAAAAGCCAAAGCCGTGTCCCATAAGGTCATTGCTTGTCTGTAAAGGGGGTAGGAATGTGCACCTCCCTGCTTGTTTATGTACCACATGACCGTAGTGTTGTCTGTCTTTATCAGTAGTTGTCCTGGATGAAGCAGGTCCTTGAAGGCTGTCAGGGCATTTTGGACAGCTAGCATCTCTTTTTGATTGATGTGAAGATGCATTTGGTTTGCAAGCCATGTGCCCTGAATGCATTTTCCTGCCATATGTGCCCCCCAGGCATAGTCGGATGCATCCGTTGTCAGTGTCTGTGTGGCTGTGGGTAACCTGAATGGCAGACCCTTGTTGTGTTGAGAGGCTTTTGCCCACCATCGAAACTCCTGTTGTAGGCACGGAATGAGTGCAATTACTGTCTCCAGGCTGTGGCAATGTTGAGTCCAAATACCTTTTACATACCATTGTAGTTTCCTCATATGCAGTTTGGCATACGGAATTAGTAGGATGCTGGATGCCATGAAACCCAAGGCCTGCAGGATTTTCCTTGCAGATAAGTGGGTTTTTGTTGCCAATGTTTTGAAGTAAGTAGTCAGATGCTTTTGTTTGTTTGGCGTGAGATAAGCCATCTGGGTAGTTGTGTTTAAGCTTGCACCCAGGAATATTATCTCTTGAGAGGGCACTAGTTTTGATTTCTTTTCATTTACTGTGTACCCTAGGCCAATTAATAATCTCTTTACAAACGCCAGATGCTTTAGAAGAATGTCTTTGTTCTCTGCTTGAATTAGGCAGTCGTCCAAGTAGGGATATATTTGAATTCCTCTGTCTGCAAAATGCAATTACTGGTGCCAGTAATTTTTTGAAGACCCTGGGCGCAGCAGATAAGCCAAAGGGCAGTGCAGAGAATTGGTAATGCATTGAGCCAACTATGAATCTGAGGTATCTTCTGCAAGATTGTCTGATTGGTACATGCAGGTATGCCTCTTTTAGGTCCAAGGTTACGAGCCAAGCCTTGTTGCCCAGCATGGGCAGTAGCTGCTGTAGAGTCAACATCTTGAATTTTGGAACTTCCAGAAATGTGTTTAGTATAGACAGGTTCAGTATTGGTCTCCAGGTTTTGTCCGTTCTGGGTACTAGAAAGAGTCTGGAGTAAAATCCTTGCCCCTGTTCTTGTTGCGGTACTTGCTGAATGGTCCTCATGTCCATGAGGGCTGTAATTTGTTTTTGTGCCTCTGCCCATTGATTGTGTGGCAGATCTGGCATACCTTTTGACCTTGGTAGAGTGTGGAAATGGAACCTGTAGCCTTGGGACACTATGTTCAGTACCCATTTGTCTTGGGTAATCCTTTGCCAATTTGAAAAAAAAAGTGCTAGTTTTCCCCCTAAGGGGACTGCCAAAAGAGAAATGCTTGGATTTGGTAGAGGAAAGTCATTGGGACTGTTCCCTGTAAGGTTGTGTTTTGTCTTCTCCGCTCTTGGAGGTAGTAGCACCCCATTGTTTAGGTCTGTATGCACCTTGGGGCTGACCTCTGCCTCTGTATCTGCTCTTTGTGGTCTGTCTGACACTGTAAAGGACCAATTTTTTGAAAGCCAGTTTCTACTAAATCTGGGTGGTTGTAACTGTAAGAAATCCTTGACTGTCTACATGGATTTTGCTTTATCCTCCATTTTCTTTAATACTTCTTCTGCTTTAGTACCAAACAAAGTATCATGCTGTAATGGTGCATCTAATAATTTTGCTTTAACATGATCAGGCAGATTTTGTTCCTTTAACCAAGCATATCATAGCCACATTGCAAAGTGTGCTTTCCCACTTGTTCAGCTGCATGCAATAAATCTTGTAATTCTTTGTTTTCTGAACATTCAGTATTTGTCAACATTTTCTGTTTAAGCTGTGACATTAAATATTGCTGATATTTATGCATATGAAACTGACAATTTAAGGCCCTTATAGCCAGGGTAGCAGAAGTGTAGACTTTTTCCCCCATCTGTCTAGAGCCCTTGAATCCCTATCAGAGGGGACAGGGTTTTTTGCAGTGGAAGCTTTAACCCCCCCCTTGGAGCCTTGAGATATAGTTTCTGGGTCAGCAGTGGGGTTTTTATACAGGAGTTTATGAGAATCAGGAACCCTGTAATATCTGTCTGGCTTAGCAAGTGCAGGGGGGAGAGAGTCAGGGGACAGGCTGGACTCTGTGAATACATCGTCCACAATGTCTAGCATAGGTGGAATAGCTAGGGGTCTGTGCTGGGGAAGAAGCAGAAAATCTCTGAGCCTTTTCTTAGATTCACAATAATCTTGGCTCTCCCAGTGGAAATGTTCTCTCATGGTGCGTAAGGTTTCCCCAAAAGAATAATCCTCAGGAGGAGCGGCTGAAGGAATGGATTCTTCTGCATCAGAATCCTCATAGGGGAGCATGGAATAATCTTGTTCAGAAGAGGAATCAGAAGAAATGGAAACCTGATCAGAAGAATCATACTCTGTCTCTTCCTAGGCCTCTTATCAGGAGGGGGATGGGTACCCCAGATCAAAGTAATTAGGTCTTCGGCCATTTTGAGCATTTGTTTCTTAGGCATGGTGGTCTGAGTAGGAGAATGCTGTACTTGTTTCTTTGTCTTTAATGATGCTTTAGTCTTTGAAGCTGAGGATGGCTTAATATATAGCTGTGTAGGTCTGAAAACACCCTCAGAAGCAGATGCCTGCTCAGCGGCTCTGGACCCATCTGAGGGATTGATTTCCGAGGTTCCAATACCTTGAGTATCCAGAGGCCCAGTCGGCTCCATGTGGGAGTCGGAAGCGGCCTGTGGCTCTGAGGTAGTGGGCGCCAGGGGCTGCGAAAGCGCCTCACTGAGAACCGGCGACTGGCCTAGAAGAGGCTTCATCATCGGTTTTAGACCTGGGATGCCTATCATTTTCCTTGTCCTTGCATTTTTTGTAAACTGCGGTCATCGGCTGATCCGATGGCATTATATAGTTAAATCTTCGGCCAAAGTAATGGAAAGCAAAATCAAACCGACGCTTGATAGTGTGTTGGTTAAATCTAGCAGAAAACGGACAACTAGCAATGTTGTGATCAGGGCCTAGGCAAGGAATACAGTAAGAGTGAAAATCCTTATGAGGTATTTGCTTTCCACAAGAAATACAATTGTTAACTTTTTCTGACATCAGTCTGGAGCAAGAAAAAAAGTTTCCCCAATGGGGTACTTAGCTTTAATGAAGACTTCGGATCTGAAATTCTGATTTGAAAATCTCAGGAGTCGGCCGACCAGCACTTGCGAACTGCTTATGCTTCGGGCACCGCGCGGCAAGAAAGACTGAAGAAAATGGCGTCAGCTGCTTCTTTTATACCCCTGAAGCACTGACGTCAGGGAAGAGGCGACAGCAACTGACGCCGGACCTAGACTTTGGAATCGGGCCAACTACGGGTAGCCTGCCAGCAGGATAACCCAACAGTAATGACTGCAACAGTGAAACACGATGAACAACTCTCTTGGTCTCCTCTTAGACTGAGGGTAATCTTGTGCATCCCATTGAAAGTGCTCTCTGAGGGAATTCAAAGTTTCCCCAAAAGAAAGGTCCTCAGAGGGGAGGCAGATGGGATGGGGTCATCAGCATCAGAGTCCTCTAATGCTGCTAAGGGCTGGTCTTCCATGTCTAACTCCTCAAGGACAGATTCTTCTGATTCCTGGTCAGAGAGGGCCTCAGGGGATGTGTCCCTTTTTCTTTTGGGTGGGGTGGGAGGATGGGGCTGGCTTCCCCTGATAAGAGTTATCAAGCCTTCTGCCATTCTGAGCAGTTGCTGTGACTGCAGAGCAGCCTGGCTAAGTGTAGGTCAATGGCTGGGTCCTTGGAGATGGACCTTTTTGGAAGTAGTCTTAGGCTTGGGCCTGGACAGGTCAGTAGTCTTATACAAAGTTAGATTAACCGGCAGGGTTGTCGTCTGTTTGAGTCTGGCTTCGGTAGTCGGAGGAGTCTCAGCAGAACCGGTGCCTGCAAAGTGGCTTTGGACCTGACTGTGTGAGGAAGCAGCAGCATACCGGCAGAGGGAGGTGGATCTGGCGGCGTACTGGACTCTGAACAGGTCTTGGTAGAGGCCTGCGACGGTTCCTTGGCAAAAATACCAGACTTTTAACCCAAGTTGTCAGACTACCTAACGTTTAGAGACCTATCTCTATCCTTTTCTTTCTATTTTCTAGGTAAGTCAGTAGCCGGTTGAGAGACCGATGCCATATCGCGTTGAGGATAAGAGTGACTAAAATGCCTAGCTACAATTTCAGCTCTTCTACGTATGGTTCAAGCATTAAAAAGGGCACAGAACTGACACCTGGGGATGTCATGGTCTGGGCCTAAACAAGTGACGCAGAGAGAATGGAAGTCTCAGTGTGTGATCTGCTTTCCGCAATTGAGACAATTATTGACTTTCTCTGACATCGGTTAAAAGCAAGAAAATGTTCCCCAATGGGGTACTTAGCTTTAGACAATTTTCCTCACTCTGGCAATGGCTGACCGATGCACTCACAAAACTGCTTTTGCTTCAGGCTCCATGGCAAGAAAGACTGATGTAATGGGTCGGCTGTCAACCTTTATTGCCCTGATGACCTGACGTTAGTCACCATCTCTGAAGAGCCGACGCAGGAGGAAAATCCTTTACTCTGGTATTCAGGCTGGCCGACGGCTCCCCAGCAGGGATAACCCACAAGTGATGACTGCAACAGTGAAACACGAAGAACATCTATTATTATATTTATCATGGAAAGAAATCTTACATTAAGTATTCATAATTTCTCTTTTCCTTCCAGTTCATTTCTTATTTAAAGTAAAAGCTAGATGTGTCTGATGTTTTTTTTAACCAACAAAAATTGCCATGCACCATCCCTAGTATCATCAGACCTTCCCTATATGCCTGCTCCATTTACACCAATTTATAAAACATCATCTTTCACTATATTATCATTTACTGATTTTGAAAATGTGTCTTCTGCAACCTCTCTCAGTCCTACAAACCCTGCATCATTAAACTTTCCCCAAAACCCTCCAGCTGAAAACAGGCATCCATACCCATCACCCTGCTCCATGAAAACATTGTACTGAAACTCTACTAATGTCCCCTAAACTGATCCTACCATTTATGACCAGTTTTGTTTTCTTATTCTCCTTTCCATCACAACTACATGAAACTATCTGCTGCCCAATCTATTTTTATTCTTACCGGTTTTAAAAATCCACTTCTCCGTACAGCAACACATTTTGATATATCTCATCATTTTCACACACAACATAATTTTATATATACTCTCATTTCATCTACTTTACATTCTCAGTAGTCATTATCATACCCTTAAAGAATGGGTGATCCGTAAACTGCAGCCTGACTGCCCATTAAAAACAAGTTTGATTATTCACAGCAGCATATCAAACTGCTGTGGAGTTCGGACTGAACCTAATGGCCACCATTATTTTACATTCGCTAAGCAGTCTTTCTGCTGTTTAGTGAGTGTAAAATATATTTAAAAAAAAAAAAAGTGTGTGTGTGTGTGTGTGTGTGTGTGTGTGTGTGTGTGTGTGTGTGTGTGTGTGTGTGTATACGGGTGCATTAGACTGAAAGCAAGATCGACTGAGCCATTATTTTACACTCGCTAAGCAGCACATTTTGATAAAAAGATCAAGATAAACAAAAAGTGAAGTGCACAAAAGAATCCTTCCCTTTCTCAGCCTTTCACTGTACAGTCATCTTTAAAATTATGACACACATACATCAATGAGTGTGAGCTCTAAATTGTGTCTCATAATTTTAAAGAGCTCTAAATTCTATGTTGACTTAGGATCTAATATACCCAAAGCACTTAACAGATTTCTAGTCAATTCTTATATAGGTTCATAGATTCATAGATTAGTACTAAGCTAACTGCCCTTGTGAGCCATTTTAAGCTTAGCCAATTACCCCTTATGAGACTCAAACCCTGCACCTTGCATTTGTAAGGCAAATACCTTAACCATAAGGCCACCCTCCCACTCTCTTCAATCAGAAATACTGAAAATAAAAAAGTGAAATGTAACAAAACAGTTTAACATGCTCATTTTTGTTGAGAATTTTAACATAGAACAAATTTAAAATAAATAACAGTTATTAGCCAAGTGTTTCAACCCCTGTGAAGAATAAAAACTTGGTTAAACATGACCTTTTGTTCATACTAGTGTCATAACTGTGGCCCTTTGTCATTATTAAATCATGCATACCTTGTAATAGCAAATTCAATTAACTATCCAATGAGGCCTTAGTAATATTGCTGCACATTACAATCATCCCTCACAGTTTAATAAGCTTAACTAGTAGCCACAGTCTTATAAAATACACATTCACTTAAATCTCACCATATGGAATCATCAGTTAAGCAACTTTCAAATAATTATTTTTCAACCATGAACTAATTCCCTTCATAACAGAAATATCATTAATATTAAATATCAGGAGTTCCTTGGGTGGTCATTCAGGTTTTATTTTCCTTTTGCATACCTGCTAAGGAACAGGGTACCACTACCCCACTTCCCCTTGTTTGGACTCTTCTCTCCTTGCTCCTCAATATCACAGCCATCATTTCCATTCCCACAGTCTCAGGCCTCTGACTTATAATTCGTATAGGCCAAAGTAGCTGGAAGCCATTGAAAATTATTCACTGTGGACTGAATGAACAAGTAGTTGTACTCCTTAGAGAAAAAAAAAATCACTTCTGACACTGCAGGGAATTTCACCTGTAGCTTAATTTATGCTACATGCACTGCTTAATAACATTAAAAAAGAACCCTTTGCTGCATAGTAGTCTCCGAAATCACTATCCAAAAGAACCCTTTGCTGCATAGTAGTCTCTGAAATCACTATCCATCACCATTTACCTTTCTTAAACTGTTACTCTTTTCCCAAGCTGCCACAAGTGTCATGCAGCTTTCTCCTTTTTAAACCAGGTAATAGAGTCGTTCTCAGCTGAACATATGCCATGTCTGAAACCATCTACAAACCTTCTCAATGCCAATGACACCCTCAAACAAAACAGTTAATTGCACCATCTTCGTCTTAATAAATTCCTAACAGTCAAATTATTCTTCACCTTCCACAATATCACTTGAGCCTCAAATTATACCTCCTTGCCTTAGTTATTTATCCTTTGAATTTGGCAACTAGGGTAGAGAACTGACTTCAGTAGACCAATTTCAGAAAATACATTATAAAAGTAGTAAAACAAAACAAGGATAAATCAAACGAAGTGGGATATGCAACTGAAAGGGAAGCAAGAAGTGACAAAGGTAACACAAGTATAAGAATTACAAACAAGTAAAAAAACAATAAAGTCAGTTACATACAATATTTACAAAGGAGCAATTCCAAATTTGCCAGTTTCTGCTCACTGTATATTTCATTGCGTTAATCTAATAATTACTTTCAACTGTCTCTTTCTGCTGCAGTAGTAACATGGAGTCATAATGCACTGTCCCTCATTCCTTCTAAACAGCAGTAAAATAAAGACAGGCGAGTCAGGTCGCTGATCATAACCTGCTTATGAGTTCAAGATGGGAATGCCAAGAAATTCACTCATGAGGTGAATCTTAGCATCCATGTCAAGATCAACTAATTAAGGGTAATGACCAGAGATCTGATGATAATCCATTGTAGTGCATGAAGCTTTATCTGCTCCATGTATTACTAGTCATTGGAAAAAAGGAAAAAACAAAAAAAAAAAAGCCAGTAATTCTTTTGCTGGCTTTCAAAGTCATAATGCACTTAGCAAACACTATCAGGAAGACAGTGTAACACAATTCTTTGTTTACACTCACCTTGTCATGCCTCTCCAATAGCCACATTTTTCACCTCATATGTTTGTTGTATTCCTCATAAAATGTTTGTTTTTTGGGCAAATCACTGAAAATAGAATTCACTAAATAATGACATACATTTGAGTTTCATACTTCATATCCTTCAGAAAATGCTGGGGATTAAGATTATGAGAGGAAGTGAGGGAAACATGATCAGTACAGACAGTAGGCAGAAACAAATCAGTTTTTTTTATTCTGACACTGTCCTTTGATGGTCAGTAACACCATATTTAAATGCACAGGGTGAGACCCAACCTTAACAAGTTAAGCAGGGGTGCTTAACACTTGTAAGACTGGGTCTCACACTACCATAGTACTTAACTGTCTTCTTGCGAACATCGGAATGTAATCACAGTGCTCCATGAACTACAATGTTTTTTTAAAAACCACCTTAAGGTATTTAACATGTCAAACATTCTTGCTGAAATAAGACTTGACCTCAACGAGTGCCCTCTACATACATCCACCATGCCCCACCCCCACATACATCAAGACTGCTTTCCTAGATTATGAAAGTCTTTACAGCAACCTAGATCAAATCCAATTCTGGCTCACACAAACAGTACAGACATCTATGCCCTTACCAAAAACCACATTCATACACGCTTAACACATACTCTGACAATAACAATACTCACCTGGACAGACCAGGAAGCCACCCAGTTGGTTGCAGCCCAGTTTTCACTACAATTATGATGAAATTCAACTTACTAGCCATCTCATCCACAACAGACGACTATGGACACAACTGGCTAATTGTAAATATTTTACTATCTAGAAAAAAATCACCTTACACTAGCTATCATTTACTTCCTCCCAATCATCTCTATGGCAGACATCGAAATCCCTCCTAAGTCACGCACAGGGAAGTAAACATGCCCTCCTACGGTTCTTTACCACTAACTCCCTCAAAAACAACAAACACAATGTCAGTAGTTTCCTGACAGACCATTATCTCCAGCAACTCATTCAAAGCCCCACCAGGCCAACCTAACATCGAACAAAATCCTGTTAGACAATCACCTCTAATCAAACTAGCAATCCTCTTCTGTCATGCAACACTCCCAAAAGTTGGTGATTATTGCACAATAACACTGAACTTTTCCCTTAAAAGACCAAAACCACCTTTATTCTCTACTTTGACCACCCAAGCTCCACAATTAACTCTCCCAAATTGCAGAAAAAAGCTATTAAATATATTACATAACCAATACTACACAGCAAAACCAATGCAAATGAAGCAGTCACTTTCATTACTGAAGCATACTACAGCATATGGCACGATACTTCCCTAAAAACTCAGGTTAAGGAAGCTACACACCTCCCATAGTTATAACATCACCAGAAACTGACCAAAGAAAGATTAGCAAGCAGTTCCAAAAGCCACAGCAACTTTACAACTATCTCTACCTCTGACCTTGTCTCTGAATTTGCAAACAGGCTCCAACCCCAAGTTACCTAGGTCTCCTGAACTAATACCACTAGAGCCACACCACCCCCAATCTATCTCAACAGAATAGCCAAAAAAGCCAATAAACTAAAACACTCACTACACAACAAAATCAACTACCAAAGCCTTCAGCTCACTCAGCTACAACTATGGCCCATCCACATTAGGCCACCTAACAAACAGAACTTTTTACATTAAATATAATGATTCACACACAACCCCAAACCCACAAAAAAACAGCACCAGAGTCCCACAGTCACTCCCATTAGGACCTATCCTTTTTCAGCATTTTCATCACCCTCCCCCCAACCTCCACTGATCTTAACACAACCAATATATTCCTATATATCGATATAGCTTTCACCATGTACAAAACCATACTGCAAGAGTTGCAAATTATGAACTAAAAAAAAAAATGGTCTTGGGAGCCCCACCTACAAAAAAAATACCACCTCTCACCTCTTTTAAATATCTAGGAGCAACTTTGATCCCAACCCTACACATTAACAACTGTGTCAAGAAAACTCAGCAGAAACTAGGGCTCCTCTACTGCAACAAAAAATTTCTCACCAGTGAAGCTGAAGTAACTCTCTCTTATGTCTACCTCCTACCCACTCTAATTTATGGCTCTCAAATTCTTTCTTGCCTCAACTCCACACTGCTTGCAAAACTTGAATCTACCTACAAGACAGCCAAATTTGCAGCACATCAAACCTACAAGTCACATCACTGTCTCTCACTCAAACACCTTAACTGTCTTGAACTACCTTACCAGCTTCTTCTCCCTCAACTCCAGATCATCCACTCCATCCTTTACCAGCCTTCTTAGTGTCCTATCCTATCATGCCATCTCCCACTATTCACCTGCTACATACCTCCGCAGCTCTAACCTAGATCTGCTACAAATCCACAAACCTAAAACTAAGAAAGGATGTATTCTCTATAGCTATAATCCTTCCAAGGCATGGAACAAACTCCTACTGGAGATCAGGTCACTCAAGCAACATAGTCAATTCAAGGTAGCCACTAAAGAATACATGTTAAGCCAATGGACCTGCCTCTATACCTCCCCCTTAAACAGTTTATCAACCCTAACTGCACACCTCTATCTGCTCCCAACCTATGTAACTTTCTCTAACTCTCTAGACCTAGTCTCAGATTAACCTCTCTAGCCTAAGCATATTACATAATTCTTATCTGCATAATGTAAGATTTTACATCTGGCGACAAAACTATTGTTAGTCCTTCTGAATGATGTAGGATTCTAAATCTGACAAACATAATGATTAGTTTACTGTAGTAAATCCTTGTTTTTTATGTATATGTTACTTTAAATATTTTCTGTAAACCAGTTGTTGATTGTTCACTTATTTTTGTAAATTATAATCTGTAGAACATGTGGAGCTTTTTTCCCCGGGCCTCCACTTAAAAAGGGCTATTTAGCTCAGTTGGACAAACCTAGTCAACAAATGTAAAATAAATAAATATCAACCTACAGCAAAAATGTACTTTGTGCTCTTCGACTGCCACTACATCTCACAACTATTCACGCCAGAAGTAATGAATGTAATTGGTAAAAACAGCCTCCAACCCCAACATAAAAGCACGCTACCATTATTGGCCTACATCACTGTGAAAAACCTCAAAGACCAGCAGGCCTTTTCATTTTATGAGAATGGAGTGATGATAAAAAAAAAAAATCAGCAAGAAAACAAGTGTAGTATTGTTGGAACTGAATTCATCCTCACGTCTTGGTGAATACCTTCATGGGGTGCACCCTCTTCACAAAATCTCACCAAGATGACATTGCTATACAGATTGCATTTTATACAGCATGTATCACGGACAGAGATAGTCTAAAAATAAAAAATATAGCTGGGTGCACAAGTCCTAGGATAAAAAAGTGCCCAAACCTAGTATGTGCACTGGTGCCAGGACTGGAAAAAAATGACTGTAGAAATCTCAAGACACAGAAACATCCCTACAATGGTTTAGGCCAGATGCAGGGGGAGGATGGTGCCCCCTGTAGGAGAAAGTGGTAGTCCACAAAATATCACAGAAACTGACAGACCAAAAAAAAAAAGAGCCATAAGGATGAGAGTGGCCTATAAAGAATAAGGAAGAAGTTGTGTATTGTTATCATTATGCATGAAGCCCAGAATTTCCAGATAAAAGATATTCAAAAATACTGAGAGAAATTAGAGGAATGAAAAATACTTGCACAAGAAAAATTGTAAAAAAAATTCAAATGCAAATTTGTGTTCATTAATCCAACAGAGCCACCAAAAACATTACACAGACAAAGAACACCACCTAGATATTTTGAAAGGTATAAAAAAGAATGATGGACATGAGAAAAATATTTGAGATATTGCAACATTTATGCAAAGGAGAAAGTTAAACAGATCAATACAAAAAAGCAGCTTCAAAGATATTTGAAGAGATATACAGGCAAAGGCACCCAATTATGGAAAATTTCACAATACAAAAAATAAGATTACAAAGGAGGAACGTAGAACAGATTATTATTAAATTAGAAGTTAAACAAATAGAAGCTGAAGTTATGGAATACCTGTAAAGTGAAGGGTTTAGTGTAGTAAGTTCTAACACAGGTAATGCCACAGAATAGAGCAATGAGTCCCCAAATTAAGGAGAAACAGGTTGAGCGGGAGACATCTGAAGAAGAAATATGGATAAAGGAAAGAAATAGACACAACATATTGCAATATTTATGCAAAGGATGAAGCAAAACTAATCAATACAAAAAACAGCACCTAAAATATTTGGAGAAAAATACAGGCAAAGGCACCCGGGTATGGAACATTTCAAGATACAAAATATAAGAAAACAAAGGGGGAAAGTAGAAAAAATTATTAGTAATGGAGAAGTTAAGAAAACAGAAACTGAATTTATGAATTACCAGCAAAGTGAAAGACTTAGTGTAGAAAATCAAACTCAGGTAATCAAAGCAAGATGGAACAAGGAGTCCCCAAATTAGGGAGAAACAAGTGGAATGAGAAACATCTGATCACTTGCCACCTGAAGATGCTCTGCAGCAGGAAATCAAAACTTCAGCTAGAAACGCACAGCAAGGAAAGAAGCAGGAAACAGTCAAAGCTCTGATGCAGTCAATGTTGTGGAGTGATAGGCCAGTGAGTTCCCATATGAAACGGCAACGGACGACAGTATGAAAGTGAAGAGAATGTGGCACAAGAAGATGTTCTGGAACTTTCTGTAGAATGCCTGCAAGAAACAGAACAAAGAATGGGCCCTCAGTTAAGAAGAAAATGATCTAAGAGTTGCCTGATTTATCATTATATCTGAGTGACGCCACCAAGTGCATCTGCAGTTAACTCAGACTAACGCCGCTAGGCGTCAAATATTGCTTCTTCATATTTGCATCAATAATTCCAAAACCACACTATTTACAAGGGTTTAAAAGATTTCATCTTAAAGCTTACACAATGGCAAACTCAACTGCATTAATATTTGACTTCTGACTAGTGTAGGTAAATAGATATTATTATGATATTAATTTATACAAATATAATGTTCACATTTTTCTAAATATCTCAACAACCAAGTAACACAGAAAGAACTCCTTAGCCTCACATAAAAGCTCTCAGCTAGTTGAATAAAATGCTGCTGACAGTATGTGTGTAACTTGAGTGGTTGCTGAGATATTGCAAGTTGTTTACAAAATATTATAAATGTAATAGTTACAATGTTTACTGTGACTTATAAAATTCAGTTTAAGATCTAGAACCTAAAGAATGCTCCCACTATAAAATAGTTTGAGGTGAAGAGTCGGCCATTTATACTTCTTTCATAACCCCTATGATTCTGGAGATATGGACATTTGTTTGAAACATGAGGCCATAATTTGATTCTGTCAAAATGCTTAGGCTCCATCCATTGGAAGTTAAAAGTGCAAACTTCCTGAGTTCCTTTGAAGTGAATGAAAGATGGATGGACATATTAAGATCAATGAAATAAATAAATTACAGAATGTCAATAAGGCCCAAAATGTTAGAAGTGTGATAAAACAAATGAGCACAGTAATCAAAACTATTAACAGAAATTCATGTGATATAACAGTAGTAAATAGGATACATTACTGTGCAGCAAAATTAATAGTAGATAAAGTATTACCACAAAAATAGTGCAATAAGGGAAAGGAAGGGAATCAAATGCCATTAAGGAAGTATTGAACAGAGAAACCTATAAAGCAATTGAGAAGTGGCACTGTTAGAAGAATACAGAAGAGGGATCAGATCAAGAAAAATACTTAGGAAGATAGATGTAATAAAAGCAACACACAGTAACGGAACAAACCAGGATCTACCGTACACTTTTGCAAATGCTAAACTAAAGATATTAGCATGGGCAATAAAATGTACAAGATTTTCAGATAATACAAAGGAAAAATACAAAATAAGCAAATCATTGCTGACCCCAAAATAGAGAAATGGGAAACAATGCAAAAGGAATAGAAACACCACCAAAAAAGAAGAAATAGCCACATTTTGGAGAAATGTCTACGAAGAACCTGTAGTACATACATATACTGAATGTGCAGTAGTAGTAAAAGAATATGAAGACTCATACCTCTCAACTGTCCAGATTTTTGCCTATTTTTGGTCTAGTCCTCATAAAATTAATGGTTTTCTGGAAAATCGCTGGGATGATCTGAGGACTAAAGTAAATAAATGACATACATTTGAGTTTCAGACTTCAAATCCTTCAGAAAAAAAGAAGTTGTGTACATACCACAACATTCCATGTTAGTTGTCTTCATCTCGCCTTCGTTCTTGCTGTTTGGGGTTCGGAGATGATCCTCGGCTCCGACTCTGCCATCTTCTATAGCTGTTTACTGGCTCGAGGCTACCCCTTATCCCAGAATGCCCAGCGTCAGCTACCCAGATCTCGTTTGTGATAGCGCACACTAGACATTAGCAGAGTAACCAGTTACTAAAACTGGTTGTCCAATACACCTAAACAAGGAAAGAGTTATAGATTTACCTGGCATGTGAAGTAATAAAAGATGCTCAGTCAGTGAAAACAAAAGGGAACTCCTCACAATCCTTTAGGAAGGGGGAAGGAGGGAGGGACGCAAGAAGGAAGGCAAGATGAAGACAACTACCATGGAAAGTTATGGCAGGTACATAACTTCTTTATGTTAAGTTGTCTATCTCACCTTCGTTCTTGCTGTTTGGGACAGCGTCCCTAGCACCTAAAATCCCGAGTGGCTCATTGGAACAAACTCTTCAGAACAGTAGTACCAAAGGAAGCTCTGTTCCGGGAGACCATATCTACCTTGTAATGAGAGATAAAAGTGTGGGGGTTTGACCAAGTGGCAGCTGCACAGATTGAGTCTATGGGCAACCTAGTCTGAAACACTACAGAGGTAGCTAATGCTCTAGTGGAATGACCTTTTGATTTAGCTGGCAGCTCTTTATTTCGTAATTGATAAATAAAGGCAATAGTATCAGATAACCATCTGGGTAAGGTCACTTTAGAAACTGGAAGACCTTGTTTGTTGAAAGCATAAGAAAGAAATAACTGGTCCGACTTTCTTAGTTCCTTAGTTCTATGGAGGTAAAAACGCAATTGTCTGTGTACATCCAGTTGTTGGGGCTTGTATTCTGCCTTGTTGCTGTGATTAGGATAGAAAACTGGGAGATCTATGGATTGATTTAAATTATTCTCTGAGCAGACTTTAGGAATAAAGGATGGATTGGTCCTCAAAGAAACTCTGTCCTTGTGAAACACCAGGTAAGGAGGATGAACACATAGTGCTTGAAGTTCTGAGACACATATGCACCAGACTGAAAAAGCTGTGTTAGAAATTCAAGAATTTCATGGATTGGGACTGAGAAAGGATCCAAATTTCTAAATTCTGCCCAGTAAGAAAACCGTTTCCATTTACTAGCATACGTTTTCCTTGTAGTAGACTTATGTGAGGAAACAATAATATCACGGACTGCTGGGGAGATATTGGAAAGCCTGGCTAAGGCTGGAAGTGGAGTAACCAAGCTGTGAAGCTGGAGAGTTTGAAGGGATTGGTGCAACCCACCTGACTGGTGAATCACCAGATCTGGAACTGGGTCCAGAATCCACGGTTGATCCAGAAGGTGGAAGTGTAGGAACGGGAACCATATTTGTCGAGGCCAGTATGGGGCAATGAGGATCATTTTGCAACCCAAAGATTTTGCTTTCTGTATGAGTCTTGGAATTAGGGGAAAAGTGTAAAGAAGTCC